>NC_141045.1:34630000-34645000 GCF_052040795.2 Danio rerio | reverse complement strand
ATGTTCAACAACCCTTACAGTATTATGTCTTAACAATAAAAATGAAAAAAAAAATTGTTACTTAGACAAGGACCGAACCCAGGTTGGCCGCGTCATAAATTAACGTACTAACCACTGTACCACAACAACTGTATGATGAATGGTGACTTATCTAATTATATCATCATTAACCTGCAGGCTGCATCCTGCTCACGAGGCTACGAGAAAATAGATAAAAAGAGCAGAGCTGCGGTAAAATAATGGATAAGAAGGCTGTGGTCAAGTAAATAAATAAATTATTTTTAAAAAGTGTGACTGCTGAGAGCAACAGATTCTGGAACTAGGGACACCGGCCCTCGCGGCCAAAAAACGGACCGGCCCACCGGGAATTCTCCCGGTCCTCCCGATTAGCCAATCCGGGCCTGCATACAGCATTTTTAAGGTAAGTGTTTATGACTCCACCATAAGAAAGAGATTGGAATGGTTCCAAGATGAAAACTATGGGGAAAAGATTTGTTGCAGATGTGTCAAAGATATGCATGATAGATTTATAGAACCATAAAGTGATTAATGAAAGACAAATGGTAAATATTATTTGCTTCTGATAAAATCAGGTACAGTATCGATACAGAACTGATACTGTGATTTGCGAAATAAGCCAGAAAAAATGACGTGGTCCAATAAAGAACCTAAGCAGAAACAGCAAGAGACAGGCAAAACACTACTAAAAACACACAACAGCAAGCAATAAAGTCAGAATACAAAATAAAATTATGAGAAATAAGTAATATAAAGTCATAATTGTGTAAAAAAAACAGAATATAATAGATTTAGAAGCACCATAAACTGATTATATCACAGATAAAACACTTTTTGGCTTTCGATGAAATCTGTATTTATATATTTATTATTTAAATCAATGCAAGGTAGGTGACATATCATTAGCATTAGCCACATATACTAGAAACAGTAACATAGCCTGTAATGAATTGTGAGCTCTCAGCAGAAACAGTGAGACACAAATAAACAACTGAAAGAAATCAAGTCAGAATTGTAGACAAAACCTCAACAACAAGAAATAAACTTATTTGCAAGATATGAATTCCCAATTGCATCAAATAAACAGAATGTAGCATAATTTATAGTACCATCAAATGAGTAATATGGCAAATAAAACACTTATTTGCTTCTGATGAAACCTGATGCTGTTTTTAAATGAATGCAGGGCAGCTGGGGTCTAGCTGGCATGTCGTTATCATTAGCCGCATATGCTAGAAAAGTGACGTAGCCTAAAACGAAGTACGAGTCCTCAGCAGAAACCGCGAGAGACAGCAGAACAGAGGAGAGAAGAGCCAGCAGGAGACTGTGAAGGACGCCGAGTTAATCAAGAGAATGAGAAACGAGCGCTTATTACCTAACCTGCCATCCAGAGCGGCTCCTGAGGGCCGTGACATGTGTGGGAGTGACAAACAGAGATGTCGGACATAGTACAGTGGATACAAAGTTCTGTGAAAACAACAAACCAAGCAGGGCAAGTTCTAAACCTTACATCCTACTAATTACAATAAAAAAATCTGAATTGTATGTTGAAATTCTGAAAGTTTGTCTCATAATTAAAACTTATTTGTATGCGTCATGCAGGGCCGGAGTGGGACTCCTTTTTAGCCCTGGAGTTTCAAGCCTTTCAGACAGACTTTCTGGAGTTTCAAGACCTCCATTCACGACTGATTATATTAAAATAGCATCATTTCCAATTCAGTTTCTAATGACACCATCACGTCTTTTTGAAGGGAACAGCTGCTTTTTCAAATTTAAATGTTTTTTAAATGTGCTAAATCTTCAACACTATTCTTTAATACATCACAAGGTCCTTTCCTGCAATGTCTGAATATATATTCTGTGCAAAGTTCTTTATAAATATCCAGTCCTTTGTTACGGTGGTCACACAAAAAATAAAATATGCACACCTACATAAGTAACCCAAATAGTATTATATATCTTAACACTAAAAATGAAAAAATAAAAATAATAATAATAATAATAACAACAATTTACACTGGTGAGGTTCAAACTCGGGTCGGCAGCATCGTAACACAACGTGCTAACCACTGGACCACAATGTCTGCAAGAACTACTTGCATTTCTTGTTCAAGTTATGTCAGATTTATTAATGTGGTGAATCATCTGATTTTCATTGAGCAGGTGTAATATTCATTAATATTAATTATTCGAATTCTTATTTTGACAAAGGTGTCACTGTTTAGGGTGGAATGATAGTTGCGTCATCATTAACCTGCAGGCTGCATTTTGCTCAAAGGGCTGCGAGAAAATAAATAAAAAGAGCGAATAATGAATAAAAAGAGTGAGGCTTTGGTCAAATGGATAAATAAATAAATGAAAAAAAGTGCGAGAGTGCAAAAAAAAGTGCAAGCTGCTAGGGACACCGGCCCTCGCAGCCAAAAAACGGACTGGCCCACCGGGAATTTTCCCTGTCCTCCCGATAAGCCAATCTGGGCCTGGCATCATGCAAGACAGTTTTTAAAAAAAAAAAAAATGTATTTTTTTCTCCTAAAATGTACATTCAAGAAGAACATACTCAAGTGTAGCTTAAAAAATAAACAAGTTTTCAAGGGTCTATGATAAAGTCTTTATTGCAAGTCTTAATTTATTGCATTATCGAGCCCCATTTTTCTGGCTTTGCGGCATGGTGGCTCAGTGTTTATTTATTAATTCATTTCCTTTTTGGCTTCGTCCCTTTATTAATCCGGAGTCGCACAGCGGAATGAACCACCAACTTATCCAGCACTTGTTTTACACATCGGATGCCCTTCCAGCTGCAACCCATCTCTGGGAAGCATCCATACACACTCATTCACACTCATACACTACGGACAATTTAGCCAACCCAATTCACCTGTACCGCATGTCTTTGGACTGTGGGGGAAAGCGGAGCACCCGGAAGAAACCCACTCGAACGCAGGGAGAACATGCAAACTCCACACAGAAACACCTGGCAAAACATAAAATACTTACGTTTTCTTGTGAGGCTGGGTATGACAGGGTATAGATGAAGTCTTCCTCTCTGAGATGGCTGGATGAAATTAACAGTTTGTTATTGCGCCATCCAGTGGACACAATTAGAACAGCAGTGTATTTTATTGAAAAATCGCAGCTCACAGAATCATCTCGCGGGCCGCATTAAATTCGTTTGTGGGACTGATCCGGCCGTTTGACACCCCTGTTTAGGTGGGTCAATTTCAGTTTCCCTTAAAATAGCGATGCACCAAAAATGTGCCTTAATAAACTTTTTTTTTAGACCAGCATGCCCATGGGCACACAAATGAGTGCAAATGACAAGATGTGAAAATGATACCCTCCCCGGGCTGAACTAGCAAGAAAAAACAAATAAAAAACATCTGCATTGTGCATGACACTGCATTTCGCCAAGTGTATGATAGGGCCCTTCATCTCTTTATCTTTCATCTGGTGTCTGAGGCTTTCAGTCACATTAGATCGAAACACAATCTTACAAAGTCAGTGAAAACTGGAAAGTTCAGCTGCCAGTTATCTGAGTTTGTCAGATCATTAATGAAATGACCACAAGATCCAGATGAACAGCAATAACTTTGATGAGTCTGGTAGTGTTCTCTAATTGTGATTAGTGTGTAAGAATTCAGCACTTTACAAAGGCTTGAACACCATATACCCAGAATGTGTATGCCAGAAATGTGCCCAGTCTGCTATACGAGGCATCTGCAGTTAAGTGTCTACAATATGATGATATTGTTCAGTGAAGCTTAAGAGCAATAAAGCTTAAAGTGGCTGTCACAACCTTTCCTAAGGGCTGGTATTATAGACAACATTTATGGTGTTATTTAATTTGATTCCATGCCTTTGGCACTTTATTAAAGAGTTTTGTGAAAGATCTCTTTGGACTCGTCACACTCAGAGAGGGATATGGCATGATATCAGGCTCAAATCTGTAGACGTACTCAATATTGACCACTACATTCAGGCATATATTCTTCAGTACATTAATCCTTCTGTCATGTTTACACTTAACATAAGTGTTTCCGGTCAAAACTCTGAAATCTGGTCTTCTAGTCTGGACTACAACAATGTCTACAACTATTTCTACATTGTAAAATTGCTATAGAAATAAACATGAATTGAATTGGGGTGACGCAGTGGTGCAATAGGTCGTGCTGTCACCTCACAGCAATAAGGTCTCTGGTTCGAGCCTCAGCTGGGTCAGTTGGCATTTCAGTGTGGAGTTTGTATGTTGCACGTTTGTGTGGGTTTCCTCTGGGTGCTCCGGTTTCCCCCACAGTCCAAAGATAAGCATTACAGGTGAATTGGGTAAGCTAAGTTGTCCATAGTGTATGTGTGTGAATGAGTGTGAAAGGGTGTTTCCTAGAGATGGGTTGCAGCTGAAAGGGTATCCGCTGCGTAAAAACGTGCTGGATAAGTTGGCGGTTTATTCTGCTGGGGCGACCCCAGATTGATTGAAGGGACTAAAGAGAATGAATTAATGAATAATCGCATATATAAATCAATAATAGTTGCAGTAGGCTATTTATTAAAACATTAAAAACAATCCTATTTCATAATAATAATAATTTATTTATTATAAAAAAAAACACTTTATTGCTATAGTTTACAACCAAACACATGTGGTCTGGACACAAACGAGTCACAAGTAATGAAGTATTAAGAGTTCCAAACGAGTCCCAAACGAAAAGCCCATCTAAGCAAAATGCTAGCAGGTGTCTGTAGCTCCGCTCATGCTCCGCCTTTTTGCCCTTGTTTGATAACCTCCGGTCGGTGCGATGACAGGTGAATAAAATGGTGATGGTTGGTCAACTTTTACAGTCTATGGAATTTACCTGCACTTTAAAAAAATCTGTAAATATACGGTTTAATTCCAGCAGCTGGGGTGCCGGAAAAAAAATTAAAATACAGAAAATCACTGTAAAATAACAAACATTAAATTACAGACATTTACTGTAAAATAAAGGATATTAAATTACAGAAATGTTGTGTAAAATAACGGGCATTAAATTACAGAAATTTACTGTAAAATAATGGATATTAAATTACAGAAATTTACTGTAAAATAACGGATATTAAAGTAATTTAAACAGTAATTTCCTTAAATTTAAATTTCCGATAAATTTATGTTTATTAATATCCATTATTTTACGGTATATTTCTGTAATTTAACGGCCGTTATTTTACAGTTTTTACCCCTGCTGCCAGACAAATATATGGATCCGTAAAATTATGGATTTTTTTTTACAGTGTGCATATTGGTGCTGAAGGATTCAGATTTCTACCTTCCAATCCGTCTCAGCATGGATCAACGTTTATCCTTTTCTCATCAGCCAGAAAAGCCCACCACGGATATGAAATAGCAGCCAGAGAGTATATGAGAGCCAAACGCAGGAATGCAATAAATGAATGCAGTTAAACACCAGCATATTGCTCTACTCTTAAACCTTACCCCAAGTAATAACAACGACACACATTCAGTATTAATCCACACAGTGGCAAAAAAATTGAACAGTGCGTCCATATAGGCGACCCAGGCGGCCGCCTATGGTGGCAGAATAGAGAGAGGATCTCCTTACTTTTGTCCACGATAATCCCCTCCACCACCTCGGTTTTTTCTGTCGTATGCACAATCACAACCCTGTCTCTCGTTTTCACTTTCAGTTTGAGGGCGGCATGATTATCTTTTGCCTGGAGCACCAATTCAGTTTGCTCCGGCCCTGCCCGCAGCCGAATCTCTGTCAGTGATCGTCATCGTCGCGTCATGATCAGTCCCGTGATCCCCCGCGCCATTACTAGTGTGTGGAGGGAAAGCGTGTACACATTTTAACAGAACTGTAAGCACATATTTGGAGATGTACTGTATCGACGTCGATGCAATCCATCAAGAGATTCGAACCCAACTCTATTCATTTATTCGACCCCGAGTCTAATATTTCGCTAAAGAATCAATAGTTTTAAACATGCTGCACTTTTAGATTTAAACCTCAGCTGGATGTTTTCATTCCCTTAGAGCTGGGTTACACACCGCATGGAAGCTTATTTTTAAAAACCCATAATAGGGGCTCTTTAAGTAAGTTTTAAGTGGCCATATTGTGAAGAATCTCTGTGTGCATGCTCATCTTTGGTTGATTCACCCACTTCAGGCCATTCATTAAGACGTCTCATGCAGGCGTCAATATTTCCCAAACATCCAGTCAAAGCAGAAGGTAACTAATGAAGTTTATGCACTTGATTTTTTGCCCCTTTTCGATTTCTCTTTTCACTGGTATTGGACAAGCAGGTCTTACTAGACAGAATTTTGTCCTGTCAGCTCTAATACAGCAGCTACTCTGTAAAGCAATTAAGCGATTGATCTGGAGAACAGTCATTTTGTGCTTACTGGCCTGTCGATGGCTCACAGCGGAATCATTCAGTCATTATTATTATTTTTAGACCCACATCCACTAGAGACGCTCTTCTCAACAGCTCCTTTATGGGTTTATCTGTGCTCTAAAAGCATGCTGGGTTGTTTTTATCCCATGTTGGGTCAAATATGGACTAACACAACCATTAAAAAAGTGTTAAATTAAGAGTTAAAAAGTGTGGGGTTGGGTTGTTGCTGGGTTGTTGTAAGCCAATGGTTGGATTTGTTCATATATGAACATTACGGTTGCAACAACCCAGTATTATTTAAAGTGTAAGAAATACTGAGGGTTGTTTTAAACTAATGTTGGGTCAAATATTAACAAACACAACCATTTAATAAAAAGTGTATTTTAAATTTAGTGACTAAAAACCCCAACATTGGGTTGGTCCAAATTTAACCCAACATTGGGTTATGACAAACAAACATTTTTTAGTGCTTAAGAAATTTTACGATTTAATTTTGAATTTTAACTCAGTGTTGGGTCAAATATTAACAAACCAACTATTGGGTTAAAATGTATGCTTTAAATTTAATTAAAAAACAATAACCCAATAATGGGTTTGTCCACATTTAACCCAACATTTTGTTATGATAACCCCAAATGTTTGTTTGTGTATGAGGAATACAGTTGGGTCAAGTATAGACAGAACCGAACATTGAGTTCGAAACATTGAAATAAAAATATTTGGGTTTGTTCTTATTTAAGTAAACTTTGGACTATGACAACACTGAATTTTTAAGTCTGTAAGAAATATTACTTTTGTAACCAATGTTGGGCCAAAAATGGAAGAAAAACAACCATTGGATTAAAAAGTGTAATTTTTAATTTAATAATAATAAAAAAAAAAACCCTAACTTAGGGTTTGTCCACATTTGACCCAACATTTGGTTATGACAATACAGCATTTTTAGTATAATGTTGAGTCAAATATGGACAAAACCAAATTTAAATGTTGGGATTCTCCACATTTACAGTAAACCTACGTTGGGATATGACAACCCAGCATTGTTTAGAGACAAGGAATTCTGAAACACTGAGTTGTCTTAACCCAATGTTGGGTCAAATATAAACAAAAACGTGTCAATGGGTTAAAAGTGTAATTAAATTTTAATTGAAAAAAAAAAATGACGCAACATTGGGTTTGTCCAATATTTAACCCAACATTTATTTATGGCAAACAAAAAAAATTGTGTTTAAGAAATTCTGGGTTGTTTTGACCCAATGTTGGGTCAAATATTAACATAACCAACTGATTTAATAAAAAAAATTAAATGTTGGGTTTCTCCAGATTTACAGTAAACCAATGTTGGGTTATGATAAATGGGTTAAAAGTGTAATTCAATTTTAATTGAAAAAAATATATATTTATATAAAAAATGACGCAACATTGGGTTTGTCCAATATTTAACCCAACATTGATTTATGGCAAAAAAAAATAAATAAATAAATTGTGTTTAAGAAATTCTGGGTTGTTTAACCCAATGTTGGGTCAAATATTAACATACCCAACTGATTTAATTGAAAAATTAAATGTTGGGTTTCTCCAGATTTACAGTAAACCAATGTTGGGTTGTGACAACCCAGTATTTTGGGGTATTTGGGGTTGACACCCTTCAATATGGGGTTAATCATGGACAAAAAAATGTAGAGCATAAGAAATACTGAGTTGTTTCAACCCAATGTGTATTGGGTTAAAAGTGTAATTCAATTTTAATTAAATAAAGCTATGCAACATTTTCCATATTTAACCCAACATTGGGTTAAGGCAAACAAACATTTCCTTATGTGTAAGAAATTCTGAGTTGTTTTACCTCAATGTTGGGTTAAATATTATCAGACCCAACGAATGGGTTAAAAGGTGTCATTTAAATAAAAATAAAAAAATTAACCCAAAATTTGGTTTGACCATTTGTAATCAAATGTTTGGTTTTGACAAAACAGTATTTTTAAAGTGTAAGAAATATTTGGGTGTTTTAACCCAATGTTGGGTCAAGTATTAACAAAACCAACTAATAGGTTAAAAAGTGTCATTTAAAGGTAATTAAAATAAATTGTTAAAAACAACATTGGGTTAAATATGGACAAACCCAACCACTGGGTTAAAAGGTGATCTTTACATTTAATTAAAAAATAAACCCCACTTTGGTTTTGTCCATATTTACTGTAAACCAATGTTAGGTTATGACAACCTATCATTTTTTGCGCCACATATGGACAAACACAGTGTTGGGTTAAAAAGTGTCATTCAAATTAAGCTAAGAAAACTAACACAACAATACGTTTGTCCATGTTTGACTCAACAATGTTTTACGAAAACCCTACATTTTCAAAGGTTAAGAAGAACTAGGTTGGTGTAACCAATGTTGGATCAAACTAGGACAACCATTTTAGAGCATATTAAATACTGGGTTGTCTTAACCCAATGTTGGGTCAAACACGAACAAACTTAAACATTTAAACAAGTTTAAATTGAGCTGAAGGAATTAACCGAACGTTGAGTTCATCAACATTTGACCCAACATTTGTTTCAAGAGTTCACACTTAGATATTGCTTGACAACTGTAAGCAGGTTGGGCATGCTGTCCCGGGAGAGAACCCTGAGCTTGGAGATAGTTGAGCCCAGGGCTCCCGCCAGGTCCATAGAGCATGTGAGGGGAGTACGAGATCAGGTGGTTCTCGAGAGCTCCCCTTTTTTGTAAAGGAGAAAAGGAGGAGAAAGGGGGTGGGTGGGGGGTTTCTTCGGAAAACGAAGATAAGGGAGTAATATCTAGCTAGGCTACTTATAGTCAGTTAGGATAGATCTGATTGGCTAACTAATGAGTGTAGATAGGAGGCCAGCTGCAGTCAATTATATCACGTGCTCCTCTCGAAATTAGTTTAAAAACTTCACTTAAAACAACCCATCGTCTTCAGAGCATTAAATTCATCTTCAGGACAGAAGCGCTGGATGCTGCTGCTCTCGTATTGGTTGTTGATTGACGTACGGTACTAGTAAATCTCTCATTTAATTTGACCAATTTTCAAATCATCCAATCAGAAGCAGGCGAGAGCCGTGTTGCTGCTGACAGAAGTCGCTGATGAAAGACACACTGGTTTTGTGGACGTCAAGCATGTTGATTTCATCATTTTAAGGCTTGAAAGCAAACATTTGCTCCCCTTCATCCACGTCCACTTTCTTCTGTATTTCTATCCATCATCAGGAATCCGCATCCCCATCCTCAAAGCCTCCGGCAAGCAGAGATTTGGGGGTTTTGCTGTCGGAAAGACTGAGAGAGCAGCAAACCCACTCTGACTTTGAGAAGGCCTGATGAGGATCCAGATGATGTGGATGCTGAAGATTGACCCGTATCGATTTTACTAGCTTTTGTTTTCTGTAAAGTTTGACAGATGGAAGCGCACAAGAGTTGGATCAGCGCGAAATCAAGTGGAGAAAAGGTGAATTGGATTTCCAAACTGAAATATCCTATATATATTTGTCAGATATGCATACTCCAATACTATGCTGGAACTATCGCTAATACATATACAGGATGCGTCCAAGTATGCGTACAGTAGTTTCAGTTAAAACCATAAACTGCAAAAGATATGGACGTAGTATCCGTGACGTCACCCTTAGGTTTCTGAATAACAAAAAAGAAGCTATATGTAGGCGTCGCCATTTTGTCTGTGCTTCATCACACCGACCAGGGGATACCAAACAAGGGCAAAGAGGCGGAGAGTGAGCGGAGCTACAGACGCCTGGCTAGCTATTTGCTTAGACAGGCTTTTCTTAGGGAAAAATATTTAACTCTTCATTACTTGTGACTAGTTTGTGTTCTGACCACATGTGCTTGGTTGTACACTATATCAATAAAGCGTTTAGACTTTTAAAAAAACTGCTGCAACACATTGAGCTAAAAACACGGTTCTTATGACGTTTTTCTACAGCAGGAAAACACTAATGTCTTCCTAACACTTCAAATATAATCTGTGATAGTAAATGCAAGGCAATTGATGAAATCCAGATATAACACTGTATGACAATGCTTCAGATTAGAGGTCTGCATTCCCGTGGGATCCGACCAGATTTCTTACGCCGCAGGAATAAATTTCCAAATAAAGCACAATTTTGGATGGGAGCGGGTAGTTTAACAATATCGCTCCCGACTCCCGGATGAGAGAGAGGGCGTGATGCTGTCTGTGTGTGTGTGTCACTTGCTTGGTGCTGTGTGTGTATGTGTGTGTGTGTGTTTATACAGACAGCTTGTAATAGGCTGTCTGGACTCTGTATAGCTGGGTGGTTTTCAGTTTTGTTCTTCCCCCGCCTGTTAGCGGGAACGGGCGCGGTGGGTAAAAAACGGGGCGCGGCAGGCAGCAGGAGAACAAAAGCTGAATATAAGCAGAAGCGGTCAGGTTCGGACAAAAACCTGGCAAGAGCGGGATTCAAAATTTAGTCCCGCGCAGATCTCTAATACAGATGACTGTTCTAGAGCCTACAGCTAATCAATATGTCAGATTCTGGAGTGCTTTACAGGACTAAATAAAAATATGAATGATCTTAAATAAAAAAAAATACATTTATAGAGGTGGTATATACGGTAAGTAAATAATTGCACAAACCTGGGAAATGGAGGCAACTTGAACGGTTTGTGAGCACAATTAAATGCACACAGCATGCCATATCATCTGATAATTGTAGGAAATAATTCCAAAAGGCGACTGACTGTGTAAAGAAATATTAAACAAAACAAAAATACGATGTATATGCCGAGTTCAGCAGCTAATCAGCTGGAATCAGCTAAAGTGACGGGACAGCAACCAACGAAACCAAGCTGTCACTCAAATGGCCACGCCCCTAATTATGCATACTTAATAAAACTTAATAAAAAACAAAACAGATGAGTTATAAAAAAAATTCACCCCCTTCAAAGTTGTCATAAAGGGTAATAGTAGCTATATGAACCAAAATCTTTCTTTGTACCAGGCTGTAAACATGTTTTTATCAGCTGTAAAATTGGCCAATTTACCAATGCAGTCAGAAATCATCTGGATTTCCTGGAGCCTGCCCCCAAGGCGAGTCGATGAATTGCAGTTTTAGTTACATTTTTATTGACTTCCCGATGAGTGGGAGGTTGCTGCTTGGTTAAAACATAAATAATGAGTTGTTGCTATATCGGCGAATATTAAAAACATGAATGAATCTGAAATTTGAGCTACAATATATATATATATAGTATGATTAAATATATTGTAGTAATTTAAAAAATTCGGTTAAGGTCAGAACTATTTGCCCCCCTTTGAATCATTATTCTTTTTTTTAAATATTTCCCAAATGTTGTTTCACAGAGCAAGGAAATGTTTACAGTATGTTTAATAATATTTTTTCTTCTGGAGAAAGTCTTTTTTTAATTTCTGCTAGAATACAAGCAGTTTTAAATTCTTTAAAAACCATTTTAAGCACAAAATTATTATCCCCTTTACGCTATTTTTTTCAGATAGTCTACAGAACAAACCATCGTTATGCAATAACTTGCCTAATTACCCTAACCTGCCTAGTTAAACTAATTAACCTAGTTTAGCCATTAAATGTCACTTTAAGCTGTATAGAAGTGTCTTGATAAATATCTAGTCAAATATTATTTACTGTCATCATGGCAAACATAAAATAAATCAGTTATTAGAAATTAGTTATTAAAACTATTATGTTCAGAATTGTGTAAAATTTGGGGAAAAATGAACAGGAGGGGCTAATATTTCTGACTTCAACTGTATATACTATATAAAGATATTTGATATTGTATAACGATGTTTTGTTCTGTAGACTATTAAAAACAAATATTGCTTAAGAGAGCTAATAGTTTTGACCTTAAAACTTTTTTTAAAAGAATTGAAAACTGCTTTTATTCTAGCCGAAATAAATAAGACTTTCTCCAGTGTATGAATGTGTCCCAGTACTGGGTTGCAGCTGGAAGGGCATCCGCTGTGTAAAACATATGCGGGATAAGTTACCGGTTCATTCTGAAGTGGCGACCCCTGATGAATAAAGGGACTAAACTGAAGAAAAATGAAATGAACACTTCTAATACAAATCTCTGGTTTAAAAGTCTTTTTTTATACATATTTTGAGATGCTAGAGTGGATTTTATGACCCGAAAATACTGCAAACAGCCAGAAAAAAAATACATTTTCATTTTTAGTAAAATAAAATATTTTAATAATATTGCAAATTTAAAAAAAAAATTAGCAAAGTGCTCTGTAATAAATAATAAAACGATAAAATTTGGTGTCGTTGTTGGTGAAGTGGAGAAAAAGCTTATTTTGAGAAAACAGCCTTAAAAATGTGCACTGTAGTCAAAATCTACAAGCACAAATAGATGAAGTGTGACAAACAAAACACTTAAAGGGACAGTTCACCCAAAAATGAACGTTTATTCCCTATTTACTCTTCCTTAAGTGGATTAAAAACTATACAAGTTTCTCATGTTAAAGACAAAATGATTTTGAAGAAAGCTGAAAACCTGTAACCATTGACTTCCACAGTAAGAAAGCAAACATGGAAGTCAATGGTTACAGGTTTACAACATTCTTCAAAATATCTTCTTTTCAATTCAACAGATGAAAGAAACTCAAAGGTGTCAAGTGGAGGGTAAATGATGACAGAATTTTTGGGGTGAACTACTGTATCCCTTTAAAATTGCATTTCGAAAAAGTTTTCTTTACATTAGACTGCTGAAAACACTTTCCAAATTGACAGACGCATCAAAAAAAGCAGCGTCTCACCCAAAAGGAAAAGAATAAAGACACCAGTTTGTGCACACAAATGAGTTCTCAAAGCCAATATCTGTGGTTTATTCTGTTTAAAGAGGAGCTCATTTAAAGCGTGTGTGTTTTGTGTTCTGCTGACTTCAGTCCAAACTTTCCTCCATCCATATGCAACGACTACTGAATATGTTAAAGACAAACCGCTGGAAACAGAAGCAGAACCTGCAATTGTGCCCGAGGGAATCGCTCGCAAACTTAAAAGACGTGACGCTTTCACTTTTTCAAAAACTTTCAGAATTATTAAGACATGACTTCATGAAACTGTCCGGCTAATGTAGAAACCAAAACACACACAGTCAGATCAGCTTACAGAGAGATTAGACTATGAAAATCTGATTTTAAAAATAATATCATTATCTTGAACACTGAGGAACATTTTATGACTGTTTTTTGCTAAAATAAATGCAAATGAGTATATATAATAATATTATTTTACAGTGGGGGACACGGTGGTTCAGTGGTTAGCACTGTCACCTCATAGCAAGAAGGTAGCTGGTTCAAGTCCCGGCTGGGTCAGTAGGCATTTCTGCCGTGGGTTTCCTCCGGGTGCTCCGGTTTCCCCCATAAGTCCAAAGACATGTGCTATAGATGATTGGGTAAGTTAATATTGTCCGTAGTGTATGTGTGTGAACGTGACAGTGTATGTTTCCCAGTGATGGGTTGCAGCCGGAAGGGCATCCGCTGTGTAAAACATGTGCTGGATAAGTTGGTGGTTCATTCCGCTGTGGCGACGCATGGTTAATAAAGGGACTATGCCGAAAAGTAAATGAATGAATGAATGAATTATGAGTATATTTATTTATCATAATATACATATTATTAGGTAAACTAGACAAGAACAATTAGACAGGTTATTGGACAACAGTGGTTAGTTAGCTATATAACTGGACTGGTGTACTAATAAAGTGGCCGTGTGTGTGTGTGTGTGTGTGTGTGTGTGTGTGTGTGTGTGTGTATATATATATATATATATATATATATATATATATATATATATTTATGTATATATATATATATATATATATATATATATATATATATATATATATATATATTTATGTATATATATATATATATATATATATATATATATATATATGTATATATATATATATATATATATATATATATATATATATATATATATATATATATATATGTATATATATATATATATATATATATATATATATATATATATATATATATATATATATATATATATATATATATATATATATATATATATATATATTTATGTATGTATATATATATATATATATATATATATATATATATTTATGTGTATATATATATATATATATATATATATATATATATATATATATACACATATATTTATATATATATATATATATATATACATATATTTATATATATATATATATATATATATATATATATATATATATATATATACATATATATATATACATATATTTATATATATCACACAACACATGGACATGACCTCAATCATCATCGGTGATGCGATATATATTGCCCACACATAAAAAACAATTCCAGGAACAATTTAGCTGATTGGACAACCTTTCTATCTCTATTGGACGTGTCAGTGTCAGTACGGTTAAAAACACAGTCATTCATTCATTTTCTTGTTGGCTTAGTCATTTTTACGGAACGGATGCCCTTCCAGCTACAACCCATCTTGTGGGAAACATCCACAACCACTTCACCTGTACCACATGGACTGTGGGGGAAACTGGAGCACCCGGAG
>NC_141045.1:34240000-34380000 GCF_052040795.2 Danio rerio | reverse complement strand
GGATAAGTGGCACACAAATGTCTTTACAAAGTTTGCAGCACACACACACACACACACATTTGCACGTTAATTTACACTGCTGTATAGATATTCAATTCACCTTTTTTGTATAGTGCTTTTACAATGTAGATTGTGTCAAAGCAGCTTCACATAGAAGATTATAGTAAATAGATATCCGTTATGCTACTTTACAAAATAATCCTGATTTAATGTCCACAAATTAGGACCCCTTTTGTGTGATTGAGGCATCCTCATTAATAGTTGTGTATTGACACTATGCAGCTGTGGTGGGTCCTGTTGTTATGAATTACATACAGTGGTCCCTCGCTCTGAACAAGGTTCACTTTTTGCAGCCTTGCACTTTTGTGAATTTTTTCGTGCAATTTGATATGCTTTTTGTTTTTTTACATTGCACTGTTTTCTGCGTCCTGATTAGCGAATTGTGGTCTGCATTCTGGCTGGTTGTAGACCATTGTCAATTAATTTCCACCGTGCCGTGTCTCATGTACAGTACACAATGCGTTCAGCTTGCCAAATTTACATAAATCTTCGACTGCTAGCAGTGTGACTCTGAAGTGCTGTTCTGTATGTTTGGAAGTTTTGCGTTCTGCACCACCAAAGGCACCTGCGGTAGCACCCAAAAGGCAGAAGATGTTGCTAACCATCGCACAAAAGGTTAAACTTCTGGACATGCTAAATCAGGGGTTTTCAAACTTTTTAATCTCAGGGACCCCCAAATATGATGATTTCTTGCAGGGGACCCCTTTGCCTAAAGTTTAAAAGCACTTATATATTTCAAGTATAAATATGTAAACTAAAATTCTGTATAACGTAAAGACACTATAGTTCATATTTCACAGGCATGCAAAATAGTATTGTTTTTAAAACTATTTATCTTATTAGTTGGCAACTCACTATAGCCAAAAATTATTTTCTATTTTTTTATTTCATTAAAAACAATGAAATATTTACATTAACTGAAAAAGATAAATGAGGCAGTGGTAGATGAAAAGTTAAACCTTGATATTTGTAACATTTGTAGTTTCTGTAGTTTTTTTTTTTACCTGTCTTGTTTTTATGGAAAACTGCAAAAGTCTTTACATTGAACATATGCGTCTGCTTACTGTGTTGTCCGACAAAGGCACATAATCTACCATTCGTGCCGCTTCCTCTCCAAATAATTCTTTGACGATGTCTTTAGTAGCTGGTAATAACAATGCTTCGCCAACTGTGTGCGGCTTCTTAGCACATGCCATGTGGAGTGATGCCAAATATAACATTTTAAACAGCTCTCAGGGATTAATGCTTGCTGCTGAAAAATACTAGCCTGCCAGGCCAAACACAACTACTGATGTTTGAAATTGTCGATTTTTCTGCCTCATTGGGATGTTTCTGCTGTAGATGGCGCTTGAGCTTGGATGGTTTCATGCATTCATTGAAAAGAATCGCTTGACAAAGAACACACTGAGGTATATCGACTTCCTGCTTTAACATGCAGGTAAAACCAAGCGCAATGTAAGATTTGTTATATTTTCTGGTTTTTGCCTTAACCCTCGCAAAGTCAGATTTGCATGAACTGCTTGTGGGAGCGGGATTCTTTAAAAATCTTTCCATCATCTGTACTGCACTTACAGCCGCTTATTGTACGAGGGCAAAGGATTTTGGGATAAACACATTATTATTAAGTATCCACTTATATAAATCATAAAACTATATATAGATTAATAATTTATAGTTATTAATAAATTTAGGATTGGAAAAAATATCTCATAAAAATCATTTTTTGTTTTTCGTGGACCCCCTAGCACTCTCTTGCGGCCCACCAGGGGTCTGCGGACCCCAGTTTGAAAACCCTTGTGCTAAATTAACATGGCTACAGGGCACCATTACAGAATAAATAAATGATCAAATGGTTTTGATCTTTGTTTTCATTCTATAATACTGGACTACGAAGGTTTGAACTTTGAGAATGTTTCAAGAGTTCACACTTAGCTGATGATTGGTAATAAGCTAGTTTGGCATGCTGTCCCGGGAGAGAGCCCCGAGCTCAAAAGATCCTCGAGCCCGGAGCTCCCTTCCGTTTCCGTTCCGTGTGCTAATTTGGTTTAGTCAATTTACTTAGTCTCATGTTTTTGAGGGTGTGGGAGGAAACCGGAGGACCCGGGGAAAACCCACGCAAGCACGGGGAGAACATGAACTCCGCACAAAAATGCTGACCGGTTGGGTGGATACCCGAGTCGGAGGCATTTTTTGCTGTGAGGCCGTAGTGCTAGCCACTGGGCCGCCGTGTTGCCCTGTAGAAAAGAGGAGGAGAAGGGGTGGAAGGGGGGATTCTTCAAAACGAAGATGACTAAAGGTAGGGTGTTTGGTTATTTATACTGGGTTAGGACTAGCCTGATTGGTGGTTCATTCATTAGCTTGACTCGGGGCCAGCCGTGTCAATCATAAGCACGTGATCCTCTCGAAATTAGTTTATGAATAAACTTCACTTAAACGAGAGAAAAGTGTGAAAATGTTAATGCCTGTCTGAGAAAAATGTATAAAGTGTGTAGTGAGGAGTTTTACAGCCTTAGAACATCTATAATAATAGAAAAAAATAAAACTGACTACTTTGTGGATTTTGCCTATTGCGGGCTATTTTTAAAACGAGGGACCACTGTACATAGCAATTTTGTCTGTTCTTTATTTTAAACATGCACAGTTTTAAAAGTGTTTCAAACTTGTAAATCTCATTCCTGAGTTGCAGCTGATCACGAAGAGTTGGAACAGATCTTTTAATCCCAGTTTCTTAGCAAATCCTGTCTTGGAGGAGGCAATACTATGGAGCCATGTTAATATGTGTACGTCAATCAATTCAATCGACGGGAAAAACCACACCCCTACGTCATGTTGCGATGGGGGTCAAAAGCACAGGGATTTGGATCCTATTTTAACATATTTTAATCAAATATGACTGTGGACATTACATTTAATAATACAAAAATAAATTAATAATGAAAAAATACATATTATAGACATTTCTTAGCAAAATATTTAAAATATTGCTATTTAAATAACCTCTACTTGCATCCATAAATTTTTTTCCAACATAAACCTTCTTTAAATTTTTTTATTATTTATTTATTTTTTTTAACTATAATAAACTAAACCTATGCACATCAATCTGTCCAGGTCGTTGTCCTCAGAAGTAAATACATGGAGCACTTTCAAACAAATGTTACTGTATGGAAAATAATTAAACCATTATGATAAATAGAGTCAAAAATGACCTTTTTCAGATAAAAAGTCTAAAGTTTCATTGAGATTGATTATTGGTGTATAGGTTTAGGCCAGACTGGGTAGCAATACACGAACAAAGGAAAATAAAGACTTGTTTTTTTTTTAAATTTAAACCTACAACACAATTCATTCATTCATTTTCTTGTCGGCTTAGTCCCTTTATTAATCCGGGGTCACCACAGCGGAATGTACCGTCTAAATTGGAGCTCATTACAGATCTTTTAATCCCAGTTTCTTAGCAAATCCTGTCTTGGAGGAGCCAATACTATGGAGCCATGTTAATATGTGTACGTCAATCAATTCAGTGGACGGGAAAAACCACACCCCTACGTCATGTTGCGATGGGCCTCAAAAGCACAGGGATTTGGATCCTATTTTAACATATTTTTTTATCAAATATGACTGTGGACATTACATTTAATAATACAATAATAAATTAATAATTAAAAAAGACATATTTTAGACATTTCTTAGCAAAATATTTAAAATATTGCTATTTTAAATAACCTCTACTTGTATCCATAAATTTTTTTTCAACATAAACCTTCTTAAAAATGTATTTATTTTTTTTTAACTATAATAAACTAAACCTATGCACATCAATCTGTCCAGGTCGTTGTCCTCAGAAGTAAATACATGGAGCACTTTCAAACAAATGTTACTGTATGGAAAATAATTAAACCATTATGATAAATAGAGTCAAAAATGACCTTTTTCAGATAAAAAGTCTAAAGTTTTATTGAGATTGATTGTTGGTGTATAGGTTTAGGCCAGACTGGGTAGCAATACACAAACAAAGGAAAATTAAGACTTGTTTTTTTTTTAAATTTAAACCTACAACACAATTCATTCATTCATTTTCTTGTCGGCTTAGTCCCTTTATTAATCCGGGGTCACCACAGCGGAATGTACCGTCTAAATTGGAGCTCATTACAGATCTTTTAATCCCAGTTTCTTAGCAAATCCTGTCTTGGAGGAGCCAATACTATGGAGCCATGTTAATATGTGTACGTCAATCAATTCAGTGGACGGGAAAAACCACACCCCTACGTCATGTTGCGATGGGCCTCAAAAGCACAGGGATTTGGATCCTATTTTAACATATTTTAATCTAATATGACTGTGGACACACTATACCTACACACAGTTCTGTCCAAACAGCATCCAAAAGTCGATTTTGCATGATAGGAGCTCTTTAAAAAAAAAAAACACTGCGAGTTTGTTGCATTTATTTATTTAAATACCTTCACAATTCAGATTCTGACTGATAAATCAAGTTAGAGTCATTAATGCAATATCAAGACTAATTTTCATTACAGTTTTAATGATAGCGACCACCATAACACGGGTCTTCTGCATAGTTGATCTGATCTAGACATTAGTACGGTCGTCTAGGAACTTCTATATTTGCATCGAAACTGAAAAATATTTATTATAAAAGCACAGATTTTCCTACGTGATTATTTTTATTAACACAAGCAGCAATTTTTTTTTTTGCCAATGTCTAGGTTGAAGAAGGCAGGTAAAAGACAACGCTTTGTCTTGATCATTTGGTTGTAACTAACAAAGTGAACCCATCGTTCAACAAGTAAAAACAGGCTACATGCTAACATGTAACATTCACGAAAGCTAACATTACTGCTCGTTCTGCAGTTTCTCGGTTGGCTGATGCACAGTGTGTTTGTGTGAATAAAATGAAGGATTACCCAAGAATCAAGTGATACAGGGAGGAATGTTTTGTTGAGGGGAAGGAAGTAAGTTCCTGAGTCTTTTTTCCTCCCTCTTTGATAGTCTTTGAGTAAAAGGCACTTTGGATGAGTGTGCATGTGTGATGTGAGCTTGGGTTACCGGAACATTCTGTGCCAGAAGGACTGAAAAGCGGACGAGTTGAAGGCACCGATGAATATGAGGAGCAGGAGATACAGACCCATCATGATGGCAAAATGATGTCTGACGAGCCACGACGTCCCCCGAGCGTGTCTGCAATCACAACAAGACGTCACTTAATATTCATAACTAATTACGGGATGACACACTTTTCATTGTTCCTTTCTTTTAAGTGTGATCTACTGACAATGCTCAAATTAAAGACACAGCAGCCCATTTCCAAGATCAAAACAACCTACCATAATCACTTACACTTTTATAATCAAAATGTACAATGTACTTTTTTTTTTGGAGGGAACTATATTCTTAGCATGATTTATTTATTTTTTATTATTTAAACTGGATATGGGTCAGACAACTGGGTCCATGCAAATAAGCATGCGAGCTCAACTGCAGTCTCACCTGGATCTGTAGCGTCTCTGAGAATAAACCAGCAGGTATTTAACTCTTAAGAGCTCATTGTTGGTCACCACAAAGTACTTCTCGGGCACCTCACCACCTTCACTGTTCCTGGCCCTCAGACGCTGTCGGTCAATGCTCTCCGAGTCTGAAAACACAGTGAGTTGTAACTAGCCATGAAATGTATTTATTTTAAAAACATATCAACATCATGCTAATAGATGCTAACTTTGCTAATTCATGCTAAGGTTATGTTAACATACCAGAAATGTGCTAGCAGCCTGTTCAGGGTTTCTGCAGGTTTCACCAAGTTAAATTGAAGATTTTTTAAGTTATTTTAAGACCATTATGACTAAAATTTTAGATTCATAAAGGGCTAAAGGAATTAAGGAATTTTTCAAATGGCCTAGATGGATTTTTTTTTATTTGCCCTATCAAAAAAAAAAAAAAAATTTTTTTTTGAATACATTTAATAATACAATAATAAAATAATAATTAAAAAATAAATATTTTAGACATTTCTTAGCAAAATATAAAAAATATTGCCATCTTAAATAACCTTTACTTGTATCCATACATTTTTTTCCAACATAAACCTTCTTTAAAATATTTTTTGTTGTTTTTAAAGGTTCAGGACACCCTGGAGAACTTTTTTTTTATATTAACAGATTTGTGTGTGTTGAGAATCAGTTAAGACAATGTTAGCACCTGTCAGCTTTAATTGTGGGGAAAACTGGATAATTTTGAGCTTCCGGGTTTAAAATTATTTTTGGGGAGGGATCAAAATCGGCGACGTGGCGCAGTACTGCTAGTGAAATGATGACGCGTCGGTTTCTCATTATTCATAGCGGAGTTTTCTTATCCTATGAGAAGAGCCGGCTGCTTAATTATTCATGAGACCTGCCAGACCTGCCAGAGTCAAGCCCGAGCTGTGAGACACGTCACGGACCCACGGCACGGGCACACAGTATTTAGCCGTTCATGAAGGCTCATATGCGTTTGTTTCCATGATCCATGCGGTTTGTTGCATGTTTTCCCCCGCGATCTTGTCAGGGCCGATCATACAGCAAAGCTGTGTGTGTGCTGCTAGCATTTTTGTCGGGAGAGCAGCACGAGAATTAGAGAATGGCGGACACTGTCTTTTATCAGGACTTCGTTCACATTCAGACACATCGCCGTGCTGCTGTGTTTGCCTAAATCCTCCAGATTACCAGCAGGGCTAATGGTTAAAACAGACAGGTCAGGAGACCTGCTGCACTGAGTCTGCTGGATACGGGGATTGAGGGAGAAGTCCTCATTTATAGTGTTTACATGAACACACTTATCTTTATAATTATATAAATTGTGGTTGTGTGTATATGAAATTACGAATAAAAAATGTAGCAGGGCATTAAATCACTGTTCATTTCTTTGCATTTTAACTTTGTAAACTATAAACTCATGCGTCTCCTCACGGTTTGTCTCATTTTGTGAGCAAGCTTCGTTCGCTCACGTTCTCCCCTGCTGGCCACACCCACTCCTGCCCGATGCTTGCGGAGCGCCACGCTTATTAATCATGCATCTATTGAAAAAATTCTGAAGAAGACTTTAACCGAAAGTGGGGGGTGTCATGGCCCTTTAAACTATAATAAATTAAACCTATGCACATCAATCTGTCCAGGTCGTTGTGCTCAGCAGTAAATGCATGGAGCACTTTCAAACAAATGTTACTGTATGGAAAATAATAAACCATTATGATAAATAGAGTTAAAAATGACCTTTTTCAGATAAAAAGTTTAAAGTTTTATTGAGATTGATTATTGGTGTATAGGTTTTGGCCAAACTGGGTAGCAATACACGAACAAAGGAAAATTAAGACTTGTTTTTTTTTTTAAATTTAAACCTACAACACAATTCATTCATTCATTTTCTTGTCGGCTTAGTCCCTTTATTAATCCGGGGTCGCCACAGCGGAATGAACCGCCAACTTATCCAGCACGTTTTTACGCAGTGGATGCCCTTCCAGCCGCAACCCATCTCTGGGAAAACCAACAACACAATATTTTAGTAAATTTTAGACTTTTTAAGGCCTAAAATTTTGATTTTGAGATTTAAGACATTTTAAGACCCCGCGGATATCCTGCTGATAGTGGTTGTTGCTAAAAGCAATACAGCTGTGGTTAATGAGAATTATTTGTATTATTTATTAAGTAATCCATTACTTGTATTTATTAACATCTACCCAAACCCTAAAATATTATATTAATATAACATTATATTAATTCTGAGATTAATCTAGATAAAAAAAAATATAATCTATGCCCACCTATAATGAATATACATATAATAAATAATATGGCTAATGATAATAACATTATAATACATTATAATAAAAATACAAGTTGTCATGAATAAACTGAAAAATCCCCCCAGACATGAAGAAGGCATGGAGGAAGTGGTTTTTATATTTATGTAGTAAATAATAATTTTTGTAACTTTTTAATTCTTTCTTTTTTTCCCATATGTAAAGATATTTGTGTATTGCTGTACATCCTGTGTGTACTAAGTAAGTGCTTGAACCTGCACGGATGCAAAACAAATGTGCTCTGTGCTGGACTTGAAACCAGCTTTCACTTGGTCAATGGTGTGGTCTATTTCAGTTTCTTAAAATATCAATGCGCCAACAGTGCACCTTAATGCTGCGTTCAGACCAGACGCGGCACGCGCATCAAGCGCGAGTGATTTACATGTTAAGTCAATGCAAACACGCGAATAGACATCCTGCGGCGCGATACGCGCGAATGGCGCGGCGCGAATGACGAGAATTGCGCGAATGGCGAAAGAATTGCGCGAATGGCGAATTGAGCGTTTTGCGTTTTGATGCGCTTAACGAGCGTTTCGCGCGAATCTCTCGAGTTTGAAAATCTGAACTTCAGCGGACATTCGCGCCGCGTTAACCAATCAGAAGCTTGCTCTTGTGGGGGCGTGATTGTGACATAGAACCTGTTGATAGTGTCCCAGGGGAAATCCTCCAGGCGACACCGACAACAAGTCATCAAACTGGGTTTGGCTCAGTCAGAAGCACCGTTGAAAGCCTCCGTCATCCAGGTTCAGTTTCTGGAGGAGTTTATGAGCTCACAGAGCTGGATGCACCTCTGAAAGGATGCAGTGGATTCAGACAGGACCCTAAACGTATTGACGCTGTTTTTCAGTCTCCATAAAGCACATTAACACTGTTATTTTGTTAATAAAATCCATGTTAGCCATTTAGCTATGAAGCTAGAGTCACCGGGCAGACAGAAGCCCTGCCCATCACGCGAATCCGCGTCTGTTTTGAAGTGAATCTGACATGCGATTGAAGCGGATTTGACGCGCGAATGAAGCAGGGGTTGATGCGCGAATGAAGCGAGCAAACTTAAATGTTCATGCGGCTATTTACGCGCGAATATCGCGATTTATCCGCGCGTTCCACGTCTGGTGTAAACACAGCATAACATACTCTTTTATAGACCAGCACACCCATGAGTCCACAAAGTGTCACAAACGGATTTGCTATTTAAACAACATGGCGCAAAACATAAAAATTAGGGTTGCGCTGGTCTGAAAATAGCAACACATCAAGCCAAACATGTTTTGCGCCAGTTGTATGATAGAGCCCATACACTTTTGACAGCTTCTTATCATTTAAAGCATTACCTTTCTTCTTCACCTGACACTTCACGTCAGGATGATCAATGATTTCACACAAAGCAACGCAGCTGATGAAAGGCCCGAGGACGCTTTCCCTCCACCCGTTCCCGTGAGGACTGTAAAGGATGGCCATGCTGAGGTCACTGGTCAGGTAGGTGCCTTCCCCAAACAGTGAGGTCTGGAAATCAAATCATAATCAAAGCACATTTCTTGAGCCAATGAGCAGATAACACTGTAGACACAATTATCATATTCACAAATATTACATACACATAAACTGATAAGGGACAGTCAAACACATCAGTTAATTGTGCTCTTGATTGATAATTAAAAAACGATAGGCTGGAAAGCATCCAAAACACGCATTCACCTTTTTCTTACACCCCATAATGCTTTGCATGAATGAAATTCCATTAAACTTTAAACAAATGAGAGCAGTGTTTAGAAAACTGAGGTGTCATTATAATCCTCACAGTTCATCCATCAAATTTTATAAAAAGCAACTTATTAGAATGAACAAATGACTTTCTGCAAGCATTGAATGACCATAATAACTCAAAACAAGCCTTTCCACGGCAATATTATGGATTTATTTTGAATATTACTGTAGTGCAGGGAATACAAAAATAAAATAACTTTGGGAAAACTTAAAAAACAAAGAGTAAGGCCATAAAATCTCTGGCCCAAGATATCCTTGTGACACTAATGTCACATTTAAAGTTCTATCATTTTTTAAAACCTATTCAGCTCATCTCTATGTCTTTAAGGATCTCTTTTCATTTAGCGTAGCTTAGCTTAACATAGATTCTTGAATCGGATTAGACCATTAGCATTTAGCTCAAAATGAAAAATAGTTTTGATAGTTTTCCTATTTATTGTTGAACTCTTCTGTATTTACATTGTGTGTTAGGGTTGACGGAAAATGAAAAGTTGCTATATTCTAGGCCTATATGGCTAGGAACTATACTCTCATTCCGACGTAATAGTCAAGGAACTTTGCTGCCGAATCATGGCTGCAGCAATGATGAATAAGCAGCATCTGAAAACAGTCCCCAGCACCAAGGCCAAGACTTGCAGCACCAGTAAGAATCTGTGTAATATCACTGCCCCTGCTGCAGCCATGATTTTTTGAGAGAGATGCTAATGGTCTAATCCATTTCAATTACTTATGCTAAGCTAAGCTTAACATGCTCCCGCCAGACCTAGAGATTAGATGAATGGATTCAAAAATGATAAAACTCAACTTTTTACCTCTAGAGTACTTGTAAAATGATTCTATTCTCCAAAAAAGAGGAGTGTTCCTTTAGGAAAAAACAAAACAAAAATGCTTCAGGCTTGACTTTTTGGTTTAACGCGCCGTTAAAAAAAATGGTCTGACCACTGAGATTAGTGTGTTTGTTCACATCTCTTCAACTGCTGAAATTTTAGCTTAGCTTAGCATAGATAATTAAATCAGATTAGACCATTAGCATTTAGCTCAAAATCAAAAAGTGCTTTGCTAATTTTCCTATATTTAAAGTTTGACTCTTCTGTATTTACATTGGGAGCTAAGGTAGACGGAAAATGAAAAGTTACTATTGTCTAGGCTGATTTGGCTAGGAACTATACTTTCTCTATCCATACATAGCCGCAGCAGGAGCAATGATAATAAGCATCTGAAAACAGTCCCCAGCACCAAGGCCTAGACTTGCAGAACTAGAAAGAATCTGTTTAATATCACTGCCCCTGCTGCAGCCATGGTCGGACAGATTTTTTGAGCGAGAGGCTAATGGTCTAATCCATTTCAATTATTTATGCTAAGCTAAGCTTAACATGCTCCCTCCAGACCTAGAGATTAGATGAATGGATTCAAAAATGATAAAACTCAACTTTTTACCTCTAGAGTACTTGTAAAATGAGTCTATTTTGCAAAAAAATGGAGTGTTCCTTTAGGAAAAAACAAAACAAAAATGCTTCAGGCTTGTCTTTTTGGTTTAACGCGCCATGAAAAAAATGGTCCGACCACTGAGATTGGTGTTTTTGTTCACATGCCTTCAACTGCTGAAATTTTAGCTTATAAAATTTTTGCTTTCATCTGAAAACAGTCCCCAGCACTAAGGCCTGGACTTGCAGAACTAGAAAGAATCTGTTTAATATCACTGCACCTGCTGCAGCCAGATTTTTTGAGCGAGAGGCTAATGGTCTAATCCATTTCAATTATTTATGCTAAGCTAAGCTAGAGGCCTAGAGATTGCATGAATGAATTCAAAACCAACTTTTTAATTCTAGGGGAGTTGTAAAATGAGTCTATTTTCCAAAAAAGTGGAGTGTTCCTTTAGGAAAAAAACTAAACAAAAATGCTTCGGGTTTGTCTTTTTAGTTTAACACGCTGTGATAACAACAGTCCGACCACTGAGATTGGTGTCTTTGTTCACATGCCTTCAACTGCTGAAGTTACAGCAGGGTGATGACTTCTTCTGTACAACATGTGAGTGTCAATAGCATAAAGTTGTGCAGCGCAGCTTGTTTTTGCATTGTTTTTCCTTTACTGCCATCTAAGGTCAGAGAGTGATTTTTTTTATGTTCACTCGGCTCATGGCCAGTGAAAATCACTTGGGTATGAATGCCAAATACATCTCGAAAAGTGAGCCTTGACACTTCATATTTATGGACTAAAATAAAGCACTAAGCAAAATATACCAGTTATTATTATGAATATGGATTATGTGTAGCACAGTCATATTATTTTAAGGGAAGTTTCACAAACCAGAAGTGCAACCTATAATTTAAAACACAAAAGTCAGGTGTAAATAAAGTAGGAAAATAGATTGTCATCCACAAACACACATCGCTCTCATTCTGACCTTATTGAGATGGCAGTGTAATCCGTTGTGTATGATGGAGTGGAAGTTCTCTAGTCTGCTGCCGTGGAATGCATAGATGAGGTCTCGGCCGGCCCGCGTCCGCTCAAACTTAGAGTTGAGCAAATCACAGTACTGCAGCTCAAAGAGGAAGTCTGGGGCTGGAGCTGAAACCCCCTCTCTCTGAGCCAGCTGGCTGAGTCTGGCAAACTGATGGAGCGAGATTAAACACAAGACAATGAGTTTATCAACACTAAAGGGGCTCTGTCTAAATAAGAGCTCATTGCAGCGGCGGTGAAAAACTGATCAAGAAATCGATTCTGCATGCATTCTGAGATTTTAATGTATTCCTATTCTCTTAAATCAATACTGAGCGTAGTTTTTAACAGCAGATGACGCTGTATGATTTACAAACAAGTCTTACTTTGCTTGCATCCAATTCCTTACACATACCCCGTGCCATTAAATAATGTTAAGAAAGGTTTATTCAGTTTACAAGACTGTTCATAGTGAGCTGTGTTTACATTTATCTCATGCCATTACAGCTAACTCTTAAGCCTAAAGCACAAGCACTCTTTTTAGTGAGCATTTTAGTGTATGGTTAAAAAAGGGGTAAAAAACAAGCGCCATCTGCTGTTAAAAACTAGCCCAGAGCACCATATGTGGTTAAAAACTAACCTAGAGCTCCATCTGCTGTTAAAAACTAGCCCAGAGCGCCATCTGCTGTTAAAACTTAGCCTAGAGTGCCATCTGCTGTTAAAAACAAGCCCAGAGCACCATATGCGGTTAAAAACTAACCTAGAGCTCCATCTGCTGTTAAAAACTAGCCCAAAGCGCCATCTGCTGTTAAAACTTAGCCTAGAGTGCCATCTGCTGTTAAAAACTAGCCCAGAGCACCATATGTGGTTAAAAACTAACCTAGAGCTCCATCTGCTGTTAAAAACTAGCCCAAAGCGCCATCTGCTGTTAAAACTTAGCCTAGAGTGCCATCTGCTGTTAAAAACTAGCCCAGAGCACCATATGTGGTTAAAAAGTAACCTAGAGCTCCATCTGCTGTTAAAAACTAGCCTAGAGCACCATCTGCTGTTAAAAATTAGCCCAGAGCGCTATCTGCTGTTAAAAACTAGCCTAGAGCACCATCTGCTGTTAAAAACTAGCCTAGAGCGCCATCTGCTGTTAAAACTAGCCTATAGCGCCATATGCTGCTAAAAACTAACCTAGAGCGGCATCTGCTGTTAAAACTAGCCTAGAGTGCCATCTGCTGTTAAAAACTAGCCTAGAGCGCCATCTGCTGTTAAAACTAGCCTAGAGTGCCATCTGCTGTTAAAACTAGCCTAGAGCGCCATATGCTGCTAAAAACTAACCTAGAGCGGCATCTGCTTTTAAAACTAGCCAAGAGTGCCACCTGCTGTTAAAACTAGCCTAGAGTGCCATCTGCTGTTAAATCTAGCCTAGAGTGCCATCTGCTGTTAAAAACTAGCCTAGAGCGCCATATGCAGCTAAAAACTAACCTAGAGTGCCATCTGCTGTTAAAAACTAGCCTAGAGCGCCATATGCTGCTAAAAACTAACCTAGAGTGACATCTGCTGTTAAAACTAGCCTAGAGTGCCATCTGCTGTTGAAAACTAGCCGAGCACCATCTACTGTTAAGACTAACCTAGAGCGCCATCTGCTGTTAAAAACTAGCCTAGAGCACCATATGCTGCTTAAAAACTAACCTAGAGTGACATCTGCTGTTAAAACTAGCCTAGAGCACCATCTGCTGTTAAAAACTAGCCTAGAGTGCCATCTGCTGTTGAAAACTAGCCGAGCACTATCTACTGCTAAAACTAGCCTAGAGCCACATCTGCTGTTAAAAATTTGCCTAGAATTCCCCTTGCTGTTAAAAATTAGCCTAGAACGCCATCTGCTGTTAAAAATTAGCCCAGAGAGCCACTTGCGGTTAAAACTAGCCTAGAACACCAGCTGCTGTAAAACTAGCCTGAAGCGCCATCTGCTGTTTAAAACTAGTCTAAAGCGGCATCTTCCGTTAAAAACTAGCTTAGAATGCCACCAGGAATTAAAACTAGCCTAGAGCGCCACCTGCTGTTTAGAACTAGCCTAGAGTGCCATCTGCTTTAAAACTAGCCTAGAGCCCAATCTGCTGTTAAAAACTAGTCTAGAGTGTCACTTGCTGCTAATAATTAGCCTAGAGCACCACATTCTGTTAAAAATTTGCCTAAAGCACCATCTGCTGTTAAAAACTAGCCAAGCCTAGAGTGCCATCTGGAGTTAAAACTAACCTAGAGCAACACCTGCTGCTAAACACTAGAGTGTTACCAGCTGCTAATAATTACTCTAGAGCACCATCTGCTGTTAAAAACTAGCCTAAAGCACCACGTGCTGTTAAAAATTAGCCTAGCCTAGAGTGCCACCTGGAGTTAAAACTAACCTAGAGCGCCACCTGCTGTGTTAGAGACTAAGCTCAGAATCTATTCAGAGGGAACAGCGATGCATTTAGAAAAACACTTTTTTAATACCTCCTCTTTCTGCAGAGTCTTCACAGCGAAGCTCTTGGAGGACAGAACCCAGTGCACAAGAGCCATATGATGATCTCCATCACCATGTCCGAGGCGAACCAGATCTCTCACGTTTGGCAAACTGTCCACATCTTTTTGCTGTGAGAAACATGAAAGAGTCAAAACTGAGAATCAAAAACTAAGTCGGAGAGCTCAAATTTCTTGAATAATTTTACCAGCTCTTCAAAGTCCTTGATCTCTCCTCTCAGGTAGCGAGGAGGGAAGGGTCTGAGCACCGAATCATGTTTGTAGCTCTGGACGGCAGCCACGAAGAGACTGCAGCGCAGATCTGCCGCTACAGGGTCTCGATGTAGACAGGAGCAAACCAGCTCTCTGACTGCCGCTGCGGGGAGAGGCGGCTGCATACCCAGCACTGAAACACAACAGATATTACAGCAAAAAAACCAACCGTAATGTTATATCAGAAAGGTATACTGATAAATGGGTCAAAGGCAACAATAAACACAACACAGTGACATTACTGGGATACACTAAAACAATATTTAATTGTCTTTTTAAATTGTAATACTGCTACTATCCTTCAAACCACTAGGTTTAAAATATAATAAAATGATTTGATTTGAATTGATTTATTTATCATTTCAACAGGGTCGAAAATGGAGTGGGATAAAGCACAAGCTTATTATTTTCCCACCACATTACCGCATACATCATTCGTGTATTACTTAAAGGGCCATGAAACCCCCCTGATTCAGCAGGGTGATTTCACACTTCTAGTTTTGAAAAAGGCAGGTCAGTGGGTGTGTCTAGCTCTGTCTGGGTGGGAGTGTCGAGGGAGGGAAAAGGGGAAGAATTTGCATAAAAATGGGAGTTTCCAATTGGGCACATGCTGATTTTCACCGAGGAAAAACAAACACACACGCAGGGGAGAAAGACAGTGACTGTGTTTAATGACGGCGGAATGTTTAATACCGCACGTCGTAAAACTGGGTGTGTGTAGACAATCCTGTCACAAAATGCAGCAAAAATTAAACACGACGGTCGGCAAGAGTCTGCTTTCAGTGTGCACATGTTTACACTCGGAGAGCAGCATTTAAAGCAGATCTTTCAGTCCATAATATTGTAGAGATATTACGTAAACTAAGTAACTTAGAAATTATTTTGACTAAGGTCTGTCTTTAAACACTGAAAGAGTACTGCTGACCATACAAACTATAACTTTGCCATCTGAATGAACAAAGAAAGAGCACTAATCGCACACAAATTTACTAAATCTGTAGAGACAAGACAATCAACACCAACTAGAGCTGCCTCTTTTTTTTTAAAGGAGACGAGCAGCAAATACGGATTTCACAATTTCCAGATGAGAAAAGCTCTCGAGTAAAAAATGTTCCGTACAAGCGTATTTCTGCTGCGCGACGCGTGCACTGTAATCAGTTTCAGTTTCCTTTATTTATGTCATTCAAATCATCACAATAGAATTGTAATGCAGAACGAAATTACGTTGCAACAGACCCAACAAGAACATAAAAAACATCACTATAAAAACACTATAAAATCCTAACATGATAAATAAGCTTTTATAATTCCATAAAATATATAATTATATAAGATACAACCCATTTTTAAAAATCTCTGAAGAGAATAACTTAATACTTAAATACCTATTTCACCATTTGTTGTAATATTAACAATTTATGCTAGTTTAACAAATTTATATATTATTTAACACTAGCTTTTAACAATGCTTAAGAAATGGTATTATTTAAAAGTCTTATAATGACAGGATAAAAACTATCTCGAAACCGCACTGATTTGCTCCTCAGACTTCTGTAACGCCTGCCTGATGGCATGAGTGAGAGCAGGCTATGACCAGGGTGGGTTGGATCCCCTAAAATGTTATTTGCCCTAGACAGACAACGGCGTTGGTAAAGTTCCTCGATAGATATCATTTTGACTCCAACAGACCTTTCAGCTGACTTTATGATCCTCTTAATGGTGTTCTTATCAGACACACTGCTATTCTCATACCAAAGGGAGATGCCATTTGTAAGAACACTCTCAACAGCTCCTCTGTAAAAAGTTGTGAGGATTGATTGGCTGAGATGTGCTCTTTTCAACCTTCTCAGAAAGTGCAGTCGCTGGTGCGCTTTCTTCGCAAGACAAGGGGTATGGAGAGACCAAGTCAGGTTATTAGTAACAATTAGTAATTAGTAATCCACACGCGAGTCCAGCTGTGCTCTCATAAAGAGTAAATGAAAACAAAACCTTCAAAGCAGCACATTATAAAAGCAACACTGACGACTCGCATCTCCAAACAATTCTTATTCTTTTCCCACTTCTTATGGCAACACAACGTGGCGTCTCTGCTGTCAGAACACCGTTTCATTTACAGTCTTCGAAGCTAGCATGCATATAAATGAAGTTGCATCGCATACATAATAGAGCGTGCTGATTGGTTTGAACCAAGTCTTACTCATGAAATAATGCAACACACTCAGAGACATAATACGGTACTCCCAGGAACAGACGCTGGAATACACGCAAAGATCTCATGGCCGTGACGCAGCTTCAAAAATTAGTTTCAAACCGAAAGTACGAATTTGCAAAAAACAATTTTCACTGTTGTTTAGTGAAATATATGTATCCTAATAGTGTTTATAGCAGTGTGTGACACATATACGACAACAGCTCAAATAATGTGTTTTGGTGTTTTAAACCCTTTAAACTTATTTCTTCTTTTACTTGTCTCTTCTGTTTTTACATAGGACATATTTTATCCTTTTGGCATCTTTGACAAATTATGTTTGATTCTATTTGTACCTTAACATTTTGTAACATAAACATCAAAAAAATACAGTACTGCAAATAGCCATTAATTCCTTTTTCAATCTCCTTCATCATTATATTCCTTTAATAATATTTATTTTTACAACTTTTTAAATTGTTTGAGAGTCTGATTTAGACTGTTTCATAATTTCACACCACAGACAGATATACATAAACTTTTTAAAGTTGTCCTTGTTTTCAACCTCCTAGAACTGTGTTCTTCTCTCAGATTATATCCCCTTTGTCTTTCTACAAAAAACGTTTGTATGCATTTTAAAGTAATTTATTCCTAGCTTTAAACATTAATTGTGTTGTTTATTTAACCGAATCATTGAACTCAAGTATCTTTAATTTAAAAAATATATATATTATTTGTATGCTCCAAATCCCCCCACATGTTCTGTCAGTCTAATTACTTTTTTCTGCATTGTACATATGGATCGTAAATTAGATTTATATGCACTCCCCCAAATTTCAACACAATAACTCATATATGTCAATGGAGTACCATCATTTTTTATTTTTCACATTTTGACATTGTTGAGCAGACACTTCCATTCATTTACTTCTAGGCAAACAAAGTCACTGCTTTTATGCACATAAAATCTGATTCAAACCATTATATTTGTAAATTCACAATAATGTATAATAATAATAATAATAAAAAAAAATACAACACTGCAATTAAACCACAAACTAAAGAGACACATGGATACATAGATTATATATATTTGTTTGTGTGTATGTGTATTTATAAATTATAAATATATACATTAATAATATTTTATTCCATTTAGTTATCAAGGTAGTTTTCTCACATATAGTTAGTTTAATATGACTAACAAAATTAACTTAAATTTAAACAACAAAGTAATGAAACGAACAAAAATATTTAAATATATATATACAAACAATCACAACGGGAAAAAAATGAAAAAAACTACAACGGAAACTATAGCTGATTTAAACTAAAATAACAATATGCAAACTAATGTAAACATAGTGGGACTGGTAGCTAAGCTAAGTTAGCACATTAGCTGCTAACAAAGTTGTTGTCATCTAACAAGCCAAACCACAATATAAAGTTCCCCACTATTAGGTAATTAACTTATAGTCCTCGAAAGCGAGCCTGTTTAATCCAGTGGCTCGTTTAATAGTCGGTTTATTCAGCTCTGTTGTGTTTGTTTACTAAGCATGTTAGCTGGCTAGCTCATCAATAATCGTTGAAGTAATTCAGGAGCTTAAGGACACCGGCGATCTAAAGTCAAAACACTCATCCCTCTACATTTAAATAGGTGAACATTTGTTAAACATTTATTTTACTCTTATGGCATGCACCTTACCTTGTGGGCCTGAAGTTCAGGCATCTGACAGCCACCGGAAGCTAAAGGTGTCCAACTGCTGCTGCGCATGCGCTGATTCTACCAGCAGGAGCCGCCAAACATAAACAACTCACAGGGGTCTGCATATTTTTATTTATTTATTTATTTTATTTATTTTTCATTTTTGCAAAAAGTTTACATCACAAAACAGGGAACAATCAACATCGCAAGGCATATTTACCAATAAAATAAATTAAAATTGTTACAACTGCAACAAGGAGCAATACAAAAGATCTACATCAAAGGAAAAAAGCAAAACATTATAACAATAAATATTCTGCAAATGAAGTACAGAGAGCTTCAGTTATTTTACTTTTTCTGAAGTATTTGAAGCTTTGAGCCACTTTCTCTGCCTCAGAAAGAAAACATCTAAAAGAGGGTCTGCTCTTTTTCTACTTACAACAATGAATATGATAATTGCCCATTAGTAAAATAAAGTTCACAACATCAGAGGAAGAAAAGTGGAAATCACCTTTGTAAAATAAAATATCTTCTAGAACAATTGGATGGACGGAAATCATCTTTAATGAAAGCCAAGTATAGATGTCAAACCAGAATTTAAAGTAACTCACAAGAAAAAAATAAGTGATCGAGTGTTTCTGGAAAATTTGAGCAGAAGCTACACTTGTCAACATCAAAGTTAAATCTTTTTTAAATAAACTCATTCACAGGATATATCCTACATAAAACTCTGTAATGAGTTTCCTTATCCTTATAGGTGCTACAGGATTTTTAAGATAAAAGGTATTTTCCTCTAAAGGTTCAACAACTCCTAGGGGTGTCAAACTTATTTTATCTCAGGGGCCACATGGAGGAAAATATTTCCCCAAGTGGGCCGGATCAGTAAAATCAGGGTGTATATAACTTAAAAACAACAACTTTATTTTTTTTTAAATATATTCAACATAAAACATAAAGCTTGAGCGAGAGGACAACACAATCACAGCAATTTGTAACTTTTTGATTTGGCTATTCATCTATTCATTGCTACGCCTCTGCTTTAAGTAACACGTGGTGCAACCTGATCTATATAGACCAGTGGCTGCAACTGAAGTAAGCACAAATTTAGATACAAGCTGGTTGTTCTTAGGCTTTAGAGTGGACTTTATGTTCCAGTTTAAAAAAGAAGTCACGAACAGCTGGAGCAACTCTACCCAGGTAAATAAAAATATAGATTATATGATTGCTGGTACTTAAATAATATATGTTTAGTTAATCAGCTGATAGATGATGGTCAGTTTTGTTGGGGCTTCACTAAAGAGCGTCAATACGATACCTAACAATATAACAGACCTTCTGAGAGTAACAGACAGCTAATCTTATTTCCAAGTAATTTTCTAGGCTACTGTTTTAGTTGAAGTTTGTCTATTCCATAATCTTCAATTGAATAGACAAAACTGAACCATATTAATTGGAATTTAGTTGGACTCTTCCTCACAGATATAAACCAACCAGAAGGCACAAAAATATAAGACGTAGAAGCTAGGAATAATTTACTTCTGTATATTTACAATATTTAATACATGCGTTTTTGTGATCTAGAAGAGACTGCATGTTTAAAATGTATTATTACTCGTCATAAGTATGTTGTTCTATTTGCAACTATATTTTAACATGAATTTTAAAAAGAGAGTGAATATTACGCAGTGATTGATGCTGTACACACTTTATTTCTATTCAATTTCAATAGAAACAGAGTATGTACACCAGTCACTGCATAATGATCTATGGCAGTGGTTCTCAAACTGTGGTACGTGTACCACTAGTGGTACTCAGGCTTCCTTCTAGTGGTACGCAGAGGAATGAAATATGTCAAGTACATGCTACACACATTTTACAATTTATCAAAAATGATGTATATAATATGCCATATATGACATATAGCCTATATTTCTGAGGTAATTTGCCCCGTTTTTTTTACTGTGCTGAGTTGTAGCAGCTTTACTGGGCCTACTATGCCTCTGTATTTTAATACTGCTCATTGTGGTGGTACTTGAAGAGACAATTATTTTCTGAGGTGATGAAAAAAGTTTGAGAACCACTGATCTATGGTAATGGTCTTTGTTTTCTGTCTTTTTCTTATGCCATATAGGTACAACATGGAGCATCTATGACACTTATCATAGATGTGAGAAGCACTTTAGGACTTAGGGCTGAGTTCTCGTTTCGTTGTAACGTTATAGAGCACTTAATATTATTGGCAGAAGAATCTTGAAGATCAATTATGTATGAAAAAATCAGGTCAGCATTTTGCTGAGGGATAGATTCTGAAAAAAGCCCAGCGAAAAGGCCAGCTGGCCTAGAATCTTCCATGAAATTAACAAAAGATGCGATCTGCTCTGCACAACAGTTAGTTAGCTTTAAATAGTGTTCTATATTTTAATCATTTTTATTTGAGATTTCTACATTTTCATCTAAAATTTGCCCTGAAGTTATAAATGAAGTGAGAAATATGATCACATATGAATGAGTGAATTAAAATGTAAAATTGTCCTTTACGTGTGGTGTATATACTATTCATTCATTCATTGATTTTTAGCTTAGTCTCTTTATTACAGTTGTTTGGATTGCTTAAGCACGATTTTCAAAACACAATAACCCGTGTTATCAGAACAGTACACACAGTTAGCACAACCACTCACTCAATTAGCAAAACACTACATATCCTTTGCATAATTAAACACTCTTGTAAAACTATACACTTATGTTTAAATAACACACTTTTTTACCATAAAAAAACTCATTTATTTCTCAACATGCCTCAACATACTTGATTTACAATACAGTATTGTACTGTAAGTTACTGTTATATATACAGGTATATATATATATATATATATATATATATATATATATATATATATATATATATATATATATATATATATAGTCAATAATAAAAAAAGTATTTGGGTTAGAACAACCATTTGTTTTTTACCATCAAAACACAAGCCTCTCCTACAAATGAGCACTGGAATTATGTACGTCGGATCTGTGGTTTCTCTGCAGTGTTGCTAAAAGTGCCAGGAGTAAAAATGTTACTATGTACCCCACCTGCGGGGCAAGTTGTAACAGACAGAGGGTTAGTTGTAACGCATGATTAAAAAGGCAGATTACACACATTTAATTTAAATTTAGTTTACTTTTACAGGTAGCTTTATTTCCTCATTACTTAGCTCAATTTTTTGCATTCTACATTGCACAGTATGTTTATTCATTTATTGGATAAAAACATTTGGATTTATATGTATTATTATACATTATTATACAATGCATTTATTTGTAGTATTAGCAATAAAATATTTTTTTTGTCTATAAAAAAACATTTTTTTATTTAAAAAGTTCTCAACATTACACTAAAAAAAAAAAAATTTGTTAGTTTAATTGGTGTTCAACAGTGTATGGCTTAATTGTTACACCCTGTTACAACTAACCCTGCTGTGTCATGTTTTCTTCAAAACCCAGTTGGCAGTCACTGTGTGTTATTTACATCTTTCAAAATGGTTTCATCTTTTAGACTAGAAGACGGTGATCAGAACAATATAAGATTTCACGTTAATAAAAATATTTTTTAAATATATATATAATACAATATATTTGATATATTATATCTAATTTTATGCTGCATACTGCTCTTGTGTCTCTCATCCAAATTTCGCCAAACTTTTTCAATAATTGGCAGGCAGACATCTGCCAACACTGTGGTGAAAACCTCTGAAGCATTGAGCAAATACCTTAAAACTCTGTGTTACATTTAACCCTGCGTTACTTTGTGCCCCGTGCTCATATATATATATATATATATATTTATATATATATATATATATATATATATATATATATATATATATATATATATATATATATATATATATATATATATATATATATATATATATATATATATATATATATATAAACATTGTCATTTTCGAACATTTATTTTGGTCAGAAAAAAATAATTGTTATTGAAAATCCACATTATTTCACCAAATATTCTTCTGTATGTTAAAACATTAGTATTGTGTTGTCAAGTAAAGACATCACACCTTTTTTTGTTTGTTGTTTTGCGCAAATAAAATACTCTTAGTTACATTTTATTTTACATTTTGAAGAAATGCAACAAGCAGTTCACAGAATAAAACCAAAACTACAGACTTATACAAATTCAAAACTATTTTCCTCAAATACAGAATTACACTGTAAACCCAAAACATTAAGGTAACTCAAACCATTTGAGGAAACCGATTGCAACAAACCATTTAAGTTCAAAAGCTAATCCTAATGAGTGCTGTGAACTTAACCCATCTGAGTAAACAAAGCAATTTGAGCACAGTAAACGCCAATAAATGAAGAGAACTCAAACCAACTGAGTACTGTAAAACGCAGTAAGTAAAGTCAACTCAAAGCATTTGAGGAAACCGATTGCTATAAACCATTTGAGTAAAAAAAACCTAATAGTATCTGGATGCAGCCTTTATGATGCAAGCTGAGATTGCATCACTCAGCGATGCAATGTCAGACACAATGCACTCAAATGGAGTGAGTGACGTCACTGTGATGGGTAGGGTTAGGGGTGGGGTTAGGTGAGCCCATTAAAAAACATTGGATGCAGCTCAGATTGCACTGCACCAGGTCTGCATCCAGACCCCTCTCAAAAAAACAAATCTTTATGAGTACAGTGAACTTACTCTATTTAAATTGAAGTAATGAGGTATTTGATTAACTAATTTCCTTCAACACTGAGTTCAAAACTCTTTTCAAATGAGTAGAATGAACTTTCAGTCAATTTTGAGTTAACTATACTCATTTCATTTGATAAAGTTGACTGCTGGCCTTTACAGTGCATAAATCGTAAATCCAGAGGAGCTGAGAATTGTCCAGTGATCTTTTATTTTTCCCACAGCAGCATCTTCTCCTTCAGTACCACGGAGAGGTCTGGGTCGAGTGAAGGAATGAAGTATCGCGAGGTTTGATGCCTCACGATCTGCTGGACTCATCATCATCATCATCACAAGCTCATCCTAGATGCTCGGCGACGCGCGTGCGTGTGTAGGAGTACCGTGACGTGATTGTTTTCACTCCCATCACCTCATAATATAATATAACGGATTTGTAAAACCTCGCCATCACAATCACGTCGATCATTGAAAGTAAAAGTGGTTCATTAGGTGCGAGAGGGCGCGAGCAGCGGGAACACATTTTGGGTGAACGCGCGAGAAGGTAAGGGAACGGTCTCCAGCGATGCTTTTCACTGTCCTGCTGGTGTTTCACCAAATATGTGCACTCTGAACGGATTTATTACGTTTTGGACGATCGAACAAAACAAAAATGCCTGCAATATTTTAGCCTGCTCTGTTGAATCAAACACCTCCCCGTTCAGCACCATCTTTTTCTCGTGAAGGGCGCTCTGCTCGACCTCGATACGGCTCCGAAATGAATGAAAACGCGCTGGAAAATGTTATTTCGCTGCCGTTTCCTCTTTATCCACTACTGTTCTACGTTTTATAACAACTCTGCGCTGAATATAAGCTTAGAATAGCTAGTTATCAGTGGATATCGAGGCTATACACCACCCCGGCGACATGCCCTTCACATTTCAACAGGGTTTGGCGATATAAGAGGTAGAAAATCTACCATTTGAAATACAAATAGATTTTTTTTCACTAAGTGCTAAGGATGATCAGTAAACGGTAACCCCAAAGAATAACTGGTTAAATTATGTTCGCTATATGAATTAAGGTTTGCTAATATTCGCTAATACAACAGAGTATTGCTAATATTAGCTATTTACATGCTTAAATCAGTCACTCTTAATAAACTCTAATACTGTCCATTTGATAGCTGTATGTGGTGAAACAATGATAATGCAGTTACCAGGCCTCATAAACCTGTTTTGCTTTCAGATCAATGTTAATAATGTAATAACAGTCAAAAGTTACAATGTAATAATCACTATTTTACCTCCAGAATATATCGAACGTTATTACTCAGAATTGAGCAATATTAGTTTTATTTAGTATCATGTGCATGAATTACGTTAACTCGATTGACAAATACAGATTTTTTTTTTAATATTCCAGTATTAATCAGAATGGCATATTAATCATACGGAGAATTGTCATGGAAAATAAATATATTCTCATTGAATTGTAATTTTTAATATCATGTGTCTATATATATATATATATATATATATATATATATATATATATATATATATATATATATATATATATATATATGTATATATATATATATATTTACACTTTAATTTTCTTCTTCTTTGTATTGTATTGTATTCTGTTCTAAAATATATTCTTTTTTCAATGTCTGGGTAAAAAACAACAACTTATTCCCCTTTGAACACAACATATTTTTTTTGTTTCAAAAACACAGCTTTCTTTACAATTTAAAACAACATCTTTAAATATCTTTTCTGCTGGAGATAGTGTTTTCCTAAAAACAAAACGTAAATAAAAAAAAATCGTACACTTACCTTAGGAACGGTATAGCAGAAAATTTTGGTGGTTTTAAAACCTTGACTTTTCCAAACTCCAGTAAACCTTGAAAACGGTTATTGTCCCATGCCTACTTCCCATGTTTTACTGTTTATAGTTGTTCTTGTTACAGGGAAGAAAATACATATCATATGCAAGATCTGTAAGTCTCTTTCTGTATGAGAGATAATGTAAGCTATATATGTATTTTCTTTTGGAAACTCCAAAAAAAAAAAAGAAAGAAAAAAAGAAAAAAAAAGAAAATGAACATATTCCTAAATGTATTTTAGGGTGTAAAACAATCAAGCTATTTTAGTCAACATCATGTTAGTTTGTGGGACAACTTGTCCCTCCAAGAAATTCATTAAAAAAAATAATAATAATTTCATGCTTTTTAAAATATTATATTATATGCCAAGTGTAAATGAAATGTTTATGAGTGCCTGCGAAGCAAACGAAAATAAATGCAATTTATTTGTCTCCTAAAAGAAACAATTGATTCTGAACTGGCAAAACAAATTTATCAACAATTTTGGCTTTAATTTTCTGAACAACATCTATTATGAACTAGGGCTGCTCAATACATATGAAAATGTAGGGCTGTAGCTATTGATTATTTTAATAATTGAGTATTCTACCAATAATTCCTTCGATAAATGCAGTAATCAGCTAAAAGGTATAGTTTTTTTTCTTTATTAAAGAGCAAAATTAACTCTACCAGAGAAAATAAATCAGGGCTCTTGTTTTTTTAAATCAGTTTTATGTATTTAATTGTTAAACTTGCGTACATTAAAATCTGATACAACTAAACCCCCTTTATTGGTTTAAATTGGCATCTTACATACAAGATACAAATAGGGCTGCACAATTCTGGCTAAAATGACTATCGTGATTTTTTTTTGCTGAAAATAAAGATCACAAGTTTCTCACGAGTTTCTGTAGTTGTAAAATAAAGGTGAATATGAGTAGGCTGTTATTATTGTTATTTCTTAAGCATATGATGAAAAAGCAATAATAATATTGTGTACGTCTACTGTTAGTTAAAATGCTAAATTTTGTATAGAGTTGGAATAGTGGACTTGAATAGACTTTAAATTTGTCCTGGTCGTTAACCTCCTAGGACTTAGTGGCCATATACGTGGACAGCTTATGTGTTATGTTTTATATTTTGTTACAGACATACAGTGCTATCCTGTAACTGTTTTGCAGCATATGAAATGTCCAACACAATCTTACGGCAATTCATATCTTTTTGATTTAGTGGCTATTTCGTATGAATTTGTACGATGTAATTCGTACAATTTAGCACGACTTGCTCATCCCCCCATGACGGTTGGGTTTTGGGGTGGGGTTAGGTGCCACGCCTCCCTTTTAAAGTCGTACAATTTCGTAAGACTAAACTCGTACGAATTAGCCACTAAATTGGCAAGACGTAAAATACTTACGTTTTTATGGATAAAATGATCCCAGCAAACAATTTAATCTCAATGTTGATAGCTTGGCTTAAACAAGGCTAAGCTGTCAGTGAAAATCTAATAGACATTTAAGAATAGCCCCAAACTAGACTAGTCATCAAATTGACAGACTTCATATGTGTAATCATTTATTTCTGTTTATTTGATGACTAGTCTAGTTTTGGCCTATTCTTAGATGTCTATTAGATTTTCACTTAGAGTCCAAATTTAGTCTTGTTTTAGTCACGGCGACTATGTTTAGGCGCCTATCAGACATCTCTAAATTTATATAAAACTCGTAAATGAGAATCAAAATCAGAAAATAAGGGTAAAACTTAAATGACATTGTTTCTGTATTATTATTCTTAAGCCCTACATTTGAAAATACTGTATTCATGGTCAATGTTACAGGTTCTGAAGGGTCATGGACATTATGTCTGTATTTCTAAATAAGGAACAGCATCATTTGCTTTATTTGTGAAGCAGTTACACTGAAAAAAAATATTTATTGGATTTACTCCATTTTTTAAGATTGCAAACAATTTATATGGACTAAATTTAAACAAACAAATTAAGTTAAACATCACTAAATATTATTTGTTAATTCAGCCCATGTAAATTGTTTACCTTTAAAATATGGAAAATCCAATGAATAATTTTTAGCAGTGTAGTTCATACTTATGCTTATGCAAGGTATTCCATTGTTGCCTGTTTGTGTGTTTTTACTTTGCAGATAAGCTGGAGTATATTTGATAATGCTACTGCAGTATTAGAAACTTCTTAAGTGCCTTTAATGTGTGTTTCTTTAACAGGTTTCTAAACAGTAAAGTTTGACGGTGATCTGAAAAGAATCTCCATGGCAGGTGAGAGCTTATAACTCAAACCAAACTGAATTGTTACCATGCTCTAGTACAGGGGTGCACAAACTCAGTCCTGAAGGGCCGATGTCCTGCAGAGTTTACTTCCAATTCCAATTAGACACACTTGAACCAGCTAATCAAGCTAATTCTAGGTATACTAGACACTTCCAGGCTGTTGTGTTGAAGGATGTTCAAGCTTAATGCCTAATTCACATAGGGCTTCAGCATCAACGCTTGACGGAGAAGTTGGGGCTGACGTGATCGTCATAGCAGAGTCAGCCAATTACATAGGCTGGCTACTGTCTGAGCTAGGGTATTTGCAAAAAGCAATCTGATTGGCTGATGTTTCTGTTGGTGCTTGAAAAATTGACTTCTGCCCAACTCCTGCAGTGAGCAACGGAGCTGAATCGGCGCAGATCACAATTCAGTTTAGCAATGCTTAACGTCACCCATTCAAATGAATGGGAAGCATTGGCACTAAAGCCCTGTGTGAATGGGGTGTAACTATCCTGGGGTGCCTTTCCCAAAACTATCGTTAGCCAACTAAGGTTGCAAGTTCCGTCGTTACAAGCATAGTTTGTTGATTTGCCGTTTCCCAAATCGGTCGTTCCAACGAACATTCGGAAGCACTTGAGTGCTCGCAACTACAGCTCTGGAGCTTTAGTTTAAAACATAGTTTCTGGCTGTGTTCTGTTTCCACTTATCCACCCTATGCTCTATTCATTTAGAACCTTCAAACATTTAAACTTCAAATGATTAAAAATAAAAAAAGCATTGAGGTCATCTCTCTTAGGTGTAATTTGCTTTCAAACAATTTTTAACAGTTCAGTTTTAGCGATCTTCATGTTTACAATTGTGCTCCCTTCGCAGTGCACTTTGAAAGCATTGATGTAATTTTGAACACAGCCTCAAGCGAAAGCTATAGGTGACCTAATATTTAAAAGCGCAATTTATATTACGTCTCCCAAGCTTGTGAAATCAAAAAGCATATGTTAATTCTTTTAATTTATAGTGGATTATTTATTAAGTATCTGTACTGTGTATATGACATGGACCTGCTGGTTAGAACTTTCTGCTGTGGTTTACAAGTGTCAAATCGTAAAAGTAGACTTTTCTAAAAAAAAAAAAAAATTAAATCAACAATACCCTACTTAATAATAATAATAATAATAATAACAATAATTATTATTATCATCATTATCATCATTAATATTATTATTAAAATATGATTTTTTAATTTCCTAATATATAATAAATATTAAGTTTCATTTGATAATAAATCGCCTCAGTATTTATCCATTCATATGATTCATATATGATATTAACATATGTGTTAGCTTTTGTAAGTGATTTGTTTTAGAATAGGATATGTCATTCTCAATAATATTTGTAAAGGAAACATACGGGGAGTGACAATGACCACTAAGGTTTGGATCCACATGCAGGTTTATTCGGATAGTCAGGCAAGAAATGGTCAGTACAGGTGCAAACAGATGTATAGAGGAAGTCCAGAATCGTAAGCAGAGAACAGGCGAGAGGTCGTAAGTAGGGATGGCTGACGTGAAACTGACGTTTCCGAAGCATGATCCGAAAAACCCAAGTCACGTGACTAAAGTGTTTCGAAACGCCTGGTCACGTGACTAAAGTGATTCAAAGCATCTATCAGTTAAGAAGCGTTTCGAGACCTGGCGAATCTACATGTAACTGCCGGAGTCAGGTCCCATACCGGTCTCATGCGGCCTAGTGGTCTGTGCGTGTGCACGTTGTTACTATGCTTTCAATGTCTTTTGGGTTCGAATCCCGACTTGTACAAATACTCCCAAATCATGGTTTTATGTATTTTAATCATGTTTCTGTTTTATGGTGTAGCCTAAATAGATTACAGCTGCGAATACGCCATCAATATAGCATCATTTTTGTAACACTACAAACCTCTGGTGGTTTGATCGCTGGTGAACATGACACATATATGTGCCATTTACATATATTTTAGTTAATATAGAAAGCGAGTGCATGTTTTTACCAAAACTAATATTGGATTTTATTTTAATGCGTGTGCGTGTAAAACAATATCATTTGCACAAAGAAATTATGGGGTTCTTCTGTAATGAAGTAGTTCCTCCGCCATGCTTAGAGTGTCATTGTGCGTGTTTTACGTTATAACTAACGTGGTTCAAGCGATGGATCTGCGGTAGAGAAACTATGCATTTTGGGAAACACTCGTCACTACGTCGTTCTTTTCCCAAACGATGCATTGTACCATGATAGTTCAGCCGTGAGCTACGTCGTTGTTCGGGAAACGCACCCCTGGACAGCAGCCTTCCAGGATGGAGTTTTGGCCACCTCTGCCCTAGTAGCTTGATATTTATATAGTATTACAAGTATTACAAATGGCTTTACCATGTCCTAAAAGGTAATGATGTGGTAAACTTTACACAAACACACAAATGTATTAAGAACAAAAGGTTTTGTGTTTCTGATATTGCAAACAGACAACTACGGTATGATTCCCATTCTCTTGGATCTCAAGAATGACTACCAATGCTGTATGATGCATGCCAGGCCAGAAGTTGGCAGCATCTCATTTTTAAGAAACACTACGATCATGTAGTCCATGATTGTTGTTTTGGTTGTCAAGTACTCTTGCTCATGCATGTAGACCCAATGCATAATACGCATGTGCATTGAAAAATGTATGTTTTTGTAGATTTATATGAACAAAAAAATGTATTGTATTCAAGAATGCACACTCTGAAAACTGTTTTCATAAAGCCATTGATATGATCAGCCAAAACACAAAATATTCTTTGCTTAATAATAATAATAATAATAATAATAAATCAATATTAACACTTTCTTAAATTGTTTTTCTTTCCCTACAGAAAACAATTTCCCTCCTCTACCACGGTTCATTCCACTGAAGCCATGTTTTTACCAAGACTTCAACGAAATCCCAGACCAGCATCGTACAATGTGCAAACGACTGTATTACCTGTGGATACGTATGTTCACCAATTCCCCAGCAGATTTCTGAAGTATTTTCAGTACATGTCAGAGCTTATTAGGATGTGTGCCCTAGTAGATTGTAATCATGTTGCTTTTCTGCCATTACAGTGTCAATGTTTTTACTGTAAACACTGAGAAAACACACACACACACGCACAACTTGTAGAGACAGGTTTTGTATTTTAATTTGTCAGGCTGAAAACGTGGAGTGTCATATTACTTTTGCTATTGCACACGTTTAACAACTACTACGTTTAACAAGCACTACGTTTGCTTTAGCCATGTTTACAACATTCCTCTTTTATTAGCGCACTGAATGGGAACTGTTTTGAAATGGGTCTGAGAGTTGAGGAAGTAAGTGTCTGTTAGTTTTGAGCTTAGATAGATGACTTAGCTGTTAGATTTTAGTCATTTCGTGTCACACGTGAGCAGATATGACTATTTCTTTGGAGTCAATCTAGGTCCATGTATACTTGCAAAATTACAGAAAGTATTGCAAACTAAAAATAAAGAATTGAGCAAAAAATAAATAAATTAATGCAAATTTCCAAAAATCCCAAAGCGAAAATAGATTTTTGAGAAATAAAAATGAACTTTGCAAACAAAAAAAAGGAGAAAAAAGAAAAAGAAAAAAAATCAAACAGTGCAAAAAAACAAAATATTTGCAATTAAAAAAAAAACAATATATATTTGCAAAAGATTTGTATAACATTGCCTTTACAAAAACCCTTCAGTCAATTGCAATGCTCATTTTGATTTGCTTTTCAGTCAACTGTGAGTTTGCGATGCTGTTTTCTGTTTTTTTTGCACTTCACATTTCTGCATGTTTCAATTTGTGCAAAGTGAAATGCGCAGAAACGTGAAGTGCAAAGTGAAAACAGCATCGCAAACTCACGATTGACTAAAAAACAAATCAAACTGTTTTGAAAATATGTATGTTTTGTTTTGGGGGGAGTTTAAATTTTTTTATTTATTTTATTTTTTTTGCACTGCTTGTTTTTTTTCTGCAGGTCTTTTTTGTTTGCACATTTCATTTTTAGTTTCTCAAAACTTCATTTTCCCTTTTGCAGTTTTTTATTTTTGTTTTTTAAAAATAATTTTTATTTCTCAAAAATTTATTTTAGCTTTGCGAATTTTGGAAATTTGCATCCATTTATTTATTTTTTGCTCAATTATTATTATTATTATTTTTTTTGCAAAACTTTCTTTTATTTTGCAAGTGTATATGGCCCTAGATTCACCCCATATATTTCCCTTTTCCCTGTAATGTAATCAACTTCCTCCCTTTACTGTTTATAATCATATGATATTATAATATTGTAACATTTTAATTTATGATAATGTTTTAACTAAATTTATTAATGTATTAAACGGTTTCTATTGATTTTTATTTAATTGTCTCACTGTTTAATTCAATACTTTACTAGTGCAAATGTTAGTTGACACTAATTATGTTTTTCACACTAATAGTGAACAGTGCCACTCTAGCAGTGAACCTGATTGGCTGTCTAGCATGGATGTGCGGAGGAGGCGGAGCAACCAATTTTGGCATGGCTATTCTGTGGCTGATCCTGTTCACCCCTTGTTCATACGTGTGCTGGTTTAGGCCCATCTACAAGGCCTTCAAGTGAGTAATATTTAACAATGGTTATTAAATAGTCTTTACAGTTTTTCTCAGTCACTTTGGTGCATCTCTCACAACACGATTTACATTTGCACAACAGTTTATGCATTTCTCATTCCTTCCAACAAACTGCAAATGCTTTTGGACATGCATCAATTGCTTTTATTCAACTCTCTGCTGTTTATAACATTATCATTTGCTTATGTCATGTCAGTCAAAATGAACATAACCTGTGAATGCTGAATAGTCATTCCATATAACTGTCCTCATTTCATTACTTGAGTCATTGCATACAGAAAATGTTGAACTAGTTGTCAAAATCTGTCTAGCAAATTTATAGTACTTTTTAAATCTTTTTTTTTCTTTCTGAAACAGGGTCCCCGCGGGGTCTTAAAAAGTATTAAAAAGTCTTAAATCAAAAAATCGAAATTTATGGCTTTAAAAAGTCTTAAATTCGCTGTTCTGGGTCTTAAATATTTTTGCACAGGTCTTATTTTTGCGATGTCCATGTAACGCTACATCTAATGCTCATTTAAATTCTTTTTGTTGTGGTTGCTAGGTTTTTGGGGTGTTGTAGTTCTTTATTTCACTAGTCCAATTGTAATTTGTGGTATTACAACTACAAAAAAGTCAACTTGCAATAGCCAATCAGCTTTCTGATATTAAACCCAGTGCGCGCGGCGAATGTGACATCATCGCGGTGTTTGCAGAAGTTCGCTTTGAGTGCGCGCGACATGATTTCGGCTGGCAGAGTATGCCGTTATTTCACTGACAAATGTCAAATGTCTGGCTCGCATGGTTCAGGATTGGTAGAGCTACGCATCGATGAATTTGCTCTTCAGTGTTTGAACTCTCAGTAATGATTAAATCACACTGAACTGAGCTGAACTGAACTGAACTTAAACACTAAAAACTGAACCACACTGTTCCATTTATTATGACCATTTATGTGAAGCTGCTTTGACACAATCTACATTGTAAAAGCGCTATACAAATAAAGCTGAATTGAATTGAATTGAAATGTCGCAAGCGCAGTTTTATAAGTCGGGAGCGCTGTAATACGAGAGAGCGAATCTCTGCTCACGCAGGTTTCCTTTGTTCATGGACAAAACTGTTTGCGAGCTCTCAAAACACTGGCTGCTCACGTGCGAATGATCTGCTCTCGCTCCGTCGGACTCAGCATACTGTAGTATTAGGAATAGTGAACTGATAAAATGAAATACAGTGTAGTTGTACTACAGTAAAGTGTGTTGAATTGTAGAAAAATATACCCTATATTGTAAAAAAAACTAAAGCACTGGTTAGTTTGTTTTTAATACACTTGTTGTGTTATCATAGCAACTATAGTATTACCACAACAGAGTAATTGAAGTACTTTACTGTACTTCACAAAACACTGTACAGCAGACACTAGTTCACTTTATTTTAGGGATAAAATGGGATTAATAGTGGCGTTTATTTGAAGAGTGAATAGTTCAGTAGGCTATAATACCTAATCAAGTTTTTACCTATTTTCTATCACAGTTACATTTCTGCTTGCCAGAATGACCAATAATTATTGGCTAGAAATTGCAACAGCCATGGGAAAGGAGGAAAGTTTTTGTAAAACTTTGGAAAAACCTGAGGGATAAGTTTGTTAAAACAACAAAAAAGAGCCCCCCAAAAACATCCTCAATGATGATGATTATCTTTTTATTCGTCTGATTTTACTTTCTGTTTTTTTGGACCGCCCCCTGTCATTTAAAAAACATATCTCAATGGTGAACGTGTCAAGTATAAAAGCCTTAATCCGTTTCGTGAGTTGTGCGATGCGGTGCCAGGTGAAAGTATAAATCTGCATAAGATGTTTGTTTTTTCTGTAGTTCAATGGTGAATTTAATCTGACTTTACTACTGTTCATTTTAAATAACTTTATTTTACCCCTAATTTTGTGCTTTTACATTTTCTCTCGCGTGTTTTTGATATTGCGATATAGGTCTTAAATTTAATACTTAATGGTCTTAAAAGGGTCTTAAAAGGTCTTAAATTTGACATTATGATATCTGCAGAGACCCTGTGAAAATGTCTTCTAAATTGAACAATTTCAACAATGATTTACAGACTTGTGTATGATGTAGTTTCAGCTCCAATATGTAGTTTAATATTGTTTACAGTTGTGCTCAGCTCTACCCAAAGGGAGGTTATGTTTGTTGTAAATAAGTGTGTATTTATTCTTTTGCACAATGCTGTGAATAAATTAGGATTGCAAAGAGCAAATGCAGTAAACATGTGAAACATACATATTCAGTGTCTTGTACTCAGATACCTCACTAAATTCAGTAATGTCGAACTTTGCTGTAGTTTTCAAATGGCTGTGCAAATAGTATACAGTGTTGTCTTGAGCATTTTCAGAACGTGTCACCAGTGTCACTGTTTTGCACTGAAAAAATGTCCAGAGTAAACTGTCATAATGAAAACATGACAAAGCCATTTGACTATCCTGTTTATAAACTGGTGTCAGGACTTTTCATTTTGATGATACTGACACTTTCTTCAACATCAATACTCGCTTTTGAGGAATGAGCTCTTCATTTTGAGCATGTGACACGCTTTTGCAGGTTATCAACTAGGTTTTGCAGTTTGTACTAATTGTTTTGAGAAATGCATTAACTGTTGTGCAAATGTAAATAGTGTAGTGAGAAATGCAGCAAGCCACTGAGAAAAACTGCAAATCTGGATCAAGTCATTATGCTCGAATATAATTCACTTTGTCTTCTGCAGGTCAGACAGTTCTTTTAACTTCATGGCGTTCTTTTTCGTCTTCATGGCGCAAGTGGTGATTAGCATCATCCAGACGGTTGGAATCCCAGGATGGGGAGTTTGGTAAGATTTAAGATGACGTCACATCAGACAGACAGAAATAGATGGATGGATGGATGGATGAATGGACAGACAGACAGATAGATAGATAGATAGATAGATAGATAGATAGATAGATAGATAGATAGATAGATAGATAGATAGATAGATAGATAGATGATAGGTAGGTAGGTAGATAGATAGATAGATAGATAGATAGATAGATAGATAGATAGATAGATAGATAGATAGATAGATAGATAGATAGATAGATAGATAGATAGATAGATAGATAGATGATAGGTAGGTAGGTAGGTAGGTAGATAGATAGATAGATAGATAGATAGATAGATAGATAGATGATAGATAGATAGATAGATAGATAGATAGATAGATAGATAGATAGATAGATAGATAGATAGATAGATAGATAGGTCGGCATATAGATAGATAGATAGATAGATAGATGATAGATAGATAGATAGATAGATAGATAGATAGATAGATAGATAGATAGATAGATAGATAGATAGATAGATAGATAGATAGATAGGTCGGCATATAGATAGATAGATAGATAGATAGATAGATAGATAGATAGATAGATAGATAGATAGATAGATAGATAGATAGATAGATAGATAGATAGATAGATAGATAGATAGATAGATAGATAGATAGATAGATAGATAGATAGGTCGGCATATAGATAGGTCGGCATATAGATAGATAGATAGATAGATAGATAGATAGATAGATAGATAGATAGATAGATAGATAGATAGATAGATAGATAGATAGATAGATAGATAGATAGATAGATAGATAGGTCGGCATATAGATAGATAGATAGATAGATAGATAGATAGATAGATAGATAGATAGATAGATAGATAGATAGATAGATAGATAGATAGATAGATAGATAGATAGATAGATAGATAGATAGATAGATAGATAGATAGATAGATAGGTCGGCATATAGATAGATAGATAGATAGATAGATAGATAGATAGATAGATAGATAGATAGATAGATAGATAGATAGATAGATAGATAGATAGATAGATAGATAGATAGGTCGGCATATAGATAGATAGATCGATAGATAGATAGATAGATAGATAGATAGATAGATAGATAGATAGATAGATAGATAGATAGATAGATAGATAGATAGATAGATAGATAGATAGATAGATAGGTCGGCATATAGATAGATAGATAGATAGATAGATAGATAGATAGATAGATGATAGATAGATAGATAGATAGATAGATAGATAGATAGATAGATAGATAGATAGATAGATAGATAGATAGATATTAGTTTTGTATTAGGAGCAAAAGAAAAAAATGTATACAGTATAATGATCTCTGATCAGTTCTGATGTGTTAAATCATATTCTTTTACAAAAATAAATTGACCTTTTATTCAAAGCATCTTTCAGGGACGCAAGGTTAAGCCTCAAAAGCTTTGGAACAAAATGTAAAAAGTATGTGAAGTTTTAACTCAAAGTACCGCTCAAATAATGTTTCATAACTCTTTGAATCTGCCCCTTTAAGGCTTCGACCGTAATTGTGCCTTTTTGTTGACTCACTTTATATTTAAACGTGTTCTTTTCAGAAGAGGGCAGAGCTACAAATGCTTGTGTCAACATAGTGGCAGATTCAAAAACAAGACTTACATCTTATGGTAATGAGGAAGAGATTGCAACTAGTGGGCAGGGCTCTGATACGAACAAATGGAGAATGTCAAATGAAAGTGTTTCTGCATACTGTTTTAATGAAGTGTGATTATAAAAAAATAATAATACATTTTTACCATTAGAGCAGGGGTGTCAAACTCAATTCCTGGAGGGCCGAAGCCCTGCACAGTTTAGTTCCAACCCTGCTCCAACACACTAACCTGTAGGTTTCAAACAAGCCTGAAGGACTCAATTAGTTTGATCAGGTGTGTTTAATTAGGGTTGGAACTAAACTGTGCAGGGCTGCGGCCTTTTTGGAACTGAGTTTGACACCTGTGCATTAGAGGATGGCTATGGCCCCGTGTACACTTGTGCGTTTTAGTTTTAAAACGGCGTTTTAGATCAAAAACGATCCGCGTCCACACTAGCGTTTCACCTAGCGTTTCTGAACATGTCTCCGTCCACACAACGCCACCAAAAACGTATATCACGTGACCATTCTGGGCATGCGCGTTCTAGTTTAAACAGGAAGCATGTGTCTCACTCGGCATTTGGTTATTGTTTATCAACAAACGCTGGTTGAACATTGAACGTGATGGCAAAGAAAGCAAGAGAGGTATTTTTGTGGACAGACGACGAAGTCGAGTTGTTACTAAACATAACAAAAGAATAATGGTGCCTAAAACAGACAATAGTGCAAACAATGCTCCCATTTCTGTGTCTGTGTTGTTGTTTACAGTGAAGGTTAGTCTACTGTCTTCCTGTAGCGTTATAGCTATGTTTTATAGTCATGTGATAGGGGCTTGACGAATAAGGGAAGGGTACGCAATAACACAAAAGCCCCAATCAGGTAGCAAATCTCAGCAGTCCCGCCTCCGTTTTCAGATGTCTCCGTTTTTCCCCATCCACACTGAGACAGAGCAGCAGCAATTCAGAATGAAAACGGCCTCTCCAGCATTTCCAAAACGCTCCGTTTTCGGCGTTCGAAAACTCCCGCGTAGTGTGGACGGATGGCGTAACCGTGGCAAAACTTCCAAACTAAAACGCATTAGTGTAAACAAGGCCTATACTCACACACTGTTGCCACACAACTGTGCTTAAACCCCTTGTAAAAGTGATTTTTGCATAATAGGTTTTCTTTAAAGAGAGATATTCAACACCCACCCACAGACCCTCGTCATGAGAGAAGTGGTTGAAAGTCAACAAAAGAAACATATTTAAATGCCAGGTGTGAACGGTAAAGTGTCTCTTTTGTCCACTTGTGATAAGATCAACAAAAATGCATCTGAATACCAGGTGTGAACAGACCCCAGAGGTGTTTAAAACAACATTTGAAAGCCCACCTCCTGTGGGGAACAGGCGGTCATTTGGGTAGTAGTGGTGTTGGGTCAAAGATCCCTAAAGTGACAAATATTTACTTTGATTATGCTTATTTCTGTGGGAACAAGACCATTTATTCAGTCCCGCTGCGACATTTTGAATGATATTAAAGCAGATGGATGAAGTCACTTGCATTCATACTGAACATTAATACTTTGATATGATCTGATGCACCGTTTATACGAGTGCGTTTTAATTTTAAAACAGCGTTTTAGATCAAAAATGATCCGCGTCCTCACTAGCGTTTCCCCTAGCGTCTCTGAACATATCTCCGTCCACACTACGCCACCAAAAACGAATATCACGTGACCATTCGCGCAATCTGGGCATGTGCGTTCCAGTATAAACAGAAAGCATGGGTTTCGCTCGGCATTTGGTTATTGTTAGTCAACAAACGCGATGGCAAAGAAAGCAAGAGAGGTATTTTTGTGGACAGACGACGAGGTCGAGTTGTTACTAAACGTAACAAATGAATCACTGCACAATGGCGCCTAAAACAGACAATACAAACAACGCTCCCATTTCTGTGCCCATGTTGTTGTTTACAGTACTGTTTCCGGTAGCGTTAAAGCCATTTGTTATAGTCATGTGATAGAGGCTTGACGAATAAGGGAAGCATACGCAATGACACAAAAGCCCCAATCAGGTAGCGAATCCCAGCAGTCCCGCCTCCGTTTTCAGATGTCTCCGTTTTTCCTCATCCACACTGAGACGGTGCAGCGTAGCAAAACTTAAGCGTAAAAAACGAAAACGCATTAGTGTAAACGGGGCCTTACTGTGTGAGCAGAGTGAAGATGGGGTTGGGTGATGGGAAACAAATGCAGGAGAAGGAACAAATGTAAACAAGACAAGCTTTCTCACACTTTCTCTCCATGGGGTGGGAAGGCTGTGTCTGTGGCTACATTCACACTGCAGGCAAATGTGGCACGAATCTGATTTCTTCCCCCTCATGTGACTCAGATGATGACAGTGTGAACAGCCCAAACCGCATGAAATCTGATCTTTTTTAGGTCAGATCTGTGCCACTTTCATATGTAGTCTTAAATCAGACACAGATCTGATGTTTTGCAATCAAGCGTCAACCTCCCACTCTCCCTCAGGAAGCCAATATGGAAGTAACTAAAACTGCAATTCATCCGAATTTCCGCTAGTCCTGGCCGCTCCTGGCAAATTTCAATTGAGCCCACTGTTAGAATGGCCAACTTTACAGCAGAAAAAAAGGTGTTTACAGCCGGGTATAAAAAAAAGATTTTGGTTAATACAGCTAATATTACCCTTCATGACAACTGTGAGGGGGGTGAATTTTTTTATAACTCATCCGTTTCCTTTATACTAAGTTATATTAAGTTTGCATAATTAAGGGCGTGGCCACTTGAGTGACAGCTAGGTCTCGTTGGTCGCCGTCACGTCACCTCAGCTGAATCCTGCAGATTAGCCACTGAACTCGGCATATTTATCGTATTTCTGTGTTGTTTTATGTGGCTTTACACAGTCAACTGCCTTTTGGACTTGTTTCCTACAATTATTAGATGGCATGGCATGCTGAGTGCACTTAATTGTGCTCACAAGCCATTCACGTGGCCTCCGTTTCCCATGTAAGTAAAGTTATATACTTTTTATACTATCTTTATACATGTATTTGTTTTATTTAAGATCATTTATCATTTATATTTAGAGCTGTAATGCACTCCAGAATCTGACGAATTGATTAGCTGTAGGCTCTAGAACAGTCATCTGAAGTGTTGTCATACAGTGTTATGCTGGATTTCATCAATAGTCTTACATTAACTAACACAGACTATATCTGAAGTGTTTGGAAGTAATTCGCGTTTTCCTCCTGTTGAAAAACGTCATAAGAACAATGTTTAGTGGCTCAGTGTATTACAGCAGTGTTTTTACAAGTCTAAACACTTTATTGATATAGTATACAACCAAGCACAAGTGGTCAGAACACAAACGAGTCGCAGGTGATAAAGTATTAAGCGTTCTCCCAAAGTAAAGTGTGTCTGAACCAGGTCTAAGCTAAATGCTAGCAGGTGTCTGTAGCTCCGCTCACTCTCCGCCTCTTTGCCCTTGTTTGGTATCCTGCCGTGGGTGTGATGACGCGCGAACAAAATGGCGACGGTTTTCCGCGCCTACTTGTGGCTTCTTTTGCGCTCTTTAGAAACCTCTGAGTGACGTCACGGATACTACGTCCATATATTTTACAGTCTATGGTTGCAATGCGACCGCAGTGTGAACGGTTATGTCGGATTTCATGGGACTTTTACATAATCTTTGAGCGACATGCGTCATCATTCTGTGCTGCAGACATCATCTACCCCTCAGCAGCACAGCATAATTGCACACAGGGCGATTACAGCACCACAGACAGTTGGTTGTTCATGTTGAACAAGATTTTGAAGGCATAACTGGTGCTTGTTAACTAATCTGGTTAACGATTGAGGCACGGGTTGATCACGAAGCCGAAAAGCGTCGTGGGTGTTGCGGATAGGGGATTCGGGTGCAAATAGGGTTGTAACGGTATGAATTTTTTACGGTATGATAATCGTCTAAAACAATACCACGGTTTGACGGTTTCGCGGTATACGGTATGTTACAAATGTTACAAAATAATAGAACAGTGAAGCAAATTTGACTTTTTCCAAATAATATATTTTTAGTTACTATAAACAACACCACCTACAATGAACAAATAAAAAAATAAGAAAATAATAAATAATGTGTCAAAGTCCAAATAAAGTCCAAATAAACATGGTGCAAATCCTCAGTAAATAGATATAAATATTTACTATACTCTAAATAGTTACATAACGAAACTAGATTCAATATGGAACATCCTTAGGTTTTATGTGCCAGCATGGATATGGTTGTCTGTGGATATGGATTTGGATATGGTTGTCTACAATGAAAACAAACAGCTGCACCTTCATTTGCGTCTTTTGAAAACAGCAAGAGCAGCAGTTCGTCTTTGCTGTGTCACTGTTTTTTCATGTTTCTGTGCTGCTGTGCATGCAAAAGTACTTAGTATGAGAATTATTTCATGCAAAACTTTTTTTTTGCGTTTTATTTAGCCGCGCATAAATGTATGCCTATCTCTCATTCTGTGTTGTTCAAAAAGCTTATTGTTGGTCCACAAACAAAAGCGAAACCTATGCTTATTGGTTGTGATATAGCGAGTTTGAATCTGGGCATGGAGGAGGGACAATGCATCAATTTATCATGTCTGGTTTGTCCGGAGACACAGTGACGAGCGTTTCTTTGTCAAATCAGCGTTGTCAAATTTTGATTTGAGATTCTCTTCTTTATGCCAATCTTTGAATTGTATGAATCGGATCAGCGGATCAAAAGTTATTAAACATTTAAGAGCAATACTTATTTTTAGCCGCGGGCGGCTGTCTCGGTCTTTAAGGGTTAAAACTGTTGATATGCAATTGTTCATGGTATGATAATCGTGCACGTTCAAATCGTGGTAGACCGTCATACCGGTATATTGTTACAACCCTAGGTGCAAATGAGGAAAAACTTTCTCTCCGAGAAAAAAAAAGCAGGTGCTCGAGCACCCAAACAGCCCTTCTGCACGTGTCTGCTGTTTATAATGAAATAAAATTAAATAACTCTGCAAGCGGAGATAAACCAACTCCGCCTTCACAGTTCAGTAACATTCAGCTCATAAACCCTTGATGAGTTCACAACACCGGTGATCAGAGCGCCACAAACAGCGCTTGTCATAAATCACAAATGATCAGTTTTTTTTTTTATCACAGGAGACTTATTTAAGGTCTCAAATGCCGAAATACACACTTGTAGTAGCAGAACAATCATTCACAGTTCATGAATTACAACACGGTTGTCTGTGAAAAGAGTAATAATGATGTAAGCATAATCTAACAACGTGCTTACTCATACAGCACACACGTGTGCATAATTAGACATTTCTGTGCTCTCCTTAATGCACTTTTGCGCATGCAGGTCAGTTTAGGGTCAGGATCTGTTCACACAGCAAATCTGATATTGGCCACATTTATAAGAGCAGTGTGAACAGCCATGCAAAAAAAAAAAATCAGATCTGAGAAAAAGTCCGATTTGAGCACTAAGCCTCGCAGTGTGAACGTAGCCTGTGTTAATAGATCGTGTTTGTTTTTTCCATATTTGGTGAAATCAAAGTATCTTGAACAAGATTTGAGAAATATTAAGTATGAGAAATCATAGCAATAAGTCATACTATTGTCATTTTGTGATTGACAAATGTTTTTAGAGAAAATATTATAGAACAACTTTTTGGTTATAGCTTTAAATATCAGCCACAACTTTTATTATTTAGTTTGCCAACAATTGTCTGCCAAAACCCCCCAAAATTCATAAAGAAAATAAGGAAAAATTCATGCATATGATTTTGCCAGTGAACCATAACTCAAAGCTGCTGTAAGTCATTTTGATATCAGTTTATGCCACTGTTTATATAATGATTATAACTATTGCAGATATCAGCAAATACTTTAAGGGACACATACTTGTCATTCTTAAGGTTATTTAGACTTAGTTACCAAACCAGGGAAAAGAGGCCGATCGTGAGCGGAGCTACAGATGGCTGCAAGCATTTTGCTTAGACAGGCTTTTCTTTGAGAGAAACGCTTACTACTTCATTACCTGCGAATCATTTGTGTTCTGACCACATGTGTTTGGTTGTACACTATATCAATAAAGTGTTTAGACTTTTAAAAACACTGTTGAAATACATTGAGCCAGAATTGTTTTTATGATGCTTTTCTACAGGAGGAAAATGCAAATTACTTCCAAACACTTCACATATAGGGCTCTATTTTGACGGTCCATGCGCAGAGCACAAGACGCAGGGCGCAAACGCTTTCAGAGCGTGACAGAACACATTTTTGCTTATTTAAGGATGGGAAAATCCGCTTTGCGCCGTGGCGCATGGTCTAAAAGGGTTGAGTTTATTTTCTTAATGAGTTATAGGTGTGTTTTAAGAATAAACCAATTAGAGTCTCATCTCCCATTCCCTTTAAGAGCCAGCTGCGTCGCGCCAAGAGCGCATTCGCTATTTACAGGACGCAAAGTAAGTCTAAGTGGAAAAAATGAGCATTTCACAAGCAAACAGTTAACAGTTGACAGTTTTTTAACAGAAAACTGTTAAACAGAGCATCTACTGTGTGAGAATGAGAGATAATGGATCTACTTTCACATTCGCTCTTTGATAGGGAAACCTTTTCGCACAGACATAGATTAGTCTATAAATAAATAATTTCGTTTGTTAAGCGCAAATATTCGTTTCAAAACTATTTCCAAATTCAGTTTTAATTTCCAGCAAACGAATAAATGAACAATAATAACAAAGTGTGCTAAAAAAGCTGAGTTATATCCTAAAACACATGCAGAGCCCCATATGGTCTAAAACCTGACAGGTGGACAAATCTAAGCTTGTTTTTAATAAAACAAATATAAATATGGATATAATAAATAATACTGCTAATAATAATAACATTATACAAAAGCAAATTGTTATGAATGAACTGAAAAAGCCTCCCGAGATGAAGAAGACATAAAAGCAGTGATTTTTCATATTTATGTAGGCTAGAAAATAATGTTTTGTAATATAACTATATCTATTCTTATTATATCCTATATATTTCCTTAATATTTAATTTTTTTCATATGTAAAGATATTTGCCTATTGCTTTCTTGTGCGTATTAAGCAGTGCCCAAGCGAAGCGAGGAGTTTAGACCGGGTTTGTTTGGGTCTAATGAAAAAATCTATTTTAGTTTCTCAAAATAGCGATGCGCCAGCGGTTAGCCTTATGCATTTGCTATTTAAACAGCGTAGCGCAACGCCTCAAAACGACTCTTGCGCCAAGCTGAAACTACCAAAAGACTATTGCGCCGCGCCTTGCGCCACATTGCGCCGGGTGTATGATAGGGCCCATAGTCTGGGTTAGTAAATGCAGGAATATTTATGTAATCCAGGGAGAACACTGTTTGACAATGTTTCAGATGACTGTTCTAGAGCCTACAGCTAATCAGTCTGGCAGATTCTGGAGTGCATTACAGCTCTAAAGAAAATTACAAATGATAAATGATCTTAAATATAACAAATACATTTATTGAGATGGTATTTAAGTATAATTTCACTCACCTGGGAAATGGAGGCCACTTAATTGGTTTGTGAGCACAATTAAGTGCATTGTAGGACATAATTACAAAAGGCAAAATATATGTCTATATATATATATATTTCCAAAATATATTTACAATTCCAAAAATGCAATATATATGCCAACTTCAGCAGCTAATCAGCCGGAATCAGCTGAGGTGAAGTGACCTAGCTGTCACTCAAGTGGCCCCGCCCTTAATTATGCAGACTTAATAAAGCTTAATATAAACTAAACGGATAAGTCACAAAAAATTCACTCCCTCACAGTTGTCATGATGATAATAGATGATAGTTGTCATGATGTCATGATGATAATATTAGCTATATGCTCCAAAACCATCTTTTGTACCCAGCTGTAAACATATGTTTTTCATCAGCTGTAAAATTTGCCAATTTAGCATTGCAGTCAGTGAATATCTGGAGTATGGAGCCCACAAAAGGCGAGTCAATAAATTGCAGTTTTAGTTACTTCTGTATTGGCTTCACGAAGGAAAGTGGGAGGTTGTCGCTTGGTCCCGACACATAGGCATTTGTAGCTCCGCCCTCTTTCGAAAACAGCACAATTTAATCTGAATTTAAAGCAACAGTCACCAAAACGGCAAAATTAGGATCAAAGCCTAAAAGGAGCAGTTATAAAGTTAATTCATTCATTAATTTTCTTGTCAGCTTAGTCCCTTTATTAATCTGGGGTTGCCACAGCGGAATGAACCGCCAACTTATCCAGCAAGTTTTTACGCAGCGGATGCCCTTCCAGCCGCAACCCATCTCTGGGAAACATCCACACATACACTCATACACTACGGACAATTAAGCCTACCAAAGTCACCTGTACCGCATGTCTTTGAACTGTGGGGGAAACCAGAGTACCCGGAGGAAACCCACGCGAATGCAGGGAGAACATGCAAACTCCACACAGAAATGCCAACTGAGCCAAATATCGAACCAGCGACCTTCTTGCTGTGAGGCGAACGTGCTACCCACTGTGCCACTGCGTCGCCCAGTTATAAAGTTATAAAGCATTATTTGTGGGGTGTTTTAAGCTAAAACTTCAGGTATACACTCTAGTTACATCAGAGACTTATTTGACATCTTGTAAAATAAGGGGCCTAATAGGTTTCCTGTAAGTAAATATTTAATAAAAACTATGACAGCAGTAAGGTAGAATGTAAATGTGCTTGCAAAATGGCTTTAATGTTGTTTGTGTATTTGTAAATATATATATAAAAACTCTAAAAATAATTGAAGTCATGTAATGCCCATTAAGTCAATATATTGATTATTGTGACATGCCTAACATTAAGGGCTCTATTTTGACGATCAATGCGCAAAGTGAAAAGTGCAGGGCGCAAAGGCATTAACGGCGTATCAGAATCCACTTTTGCTATTTTAAGGATGGAAAAATCCGCTTTGCGCCGTGGTGCAGGGTCTAAATGCTTGAGCTTATTTTCTTAATGAGTTATAGGTGTGTTTTGAGAATGAACCAATCAGAGTCTCATCTCCCATTCCCTTTAAGAGTCAGTTGTGTCGCGCCATGGTGCATTTGTTATTTACATGGCGACTTTGTAAGTAGAAAAACTGAACGCTTCACTAGCAATAAAACAGAGTATCTGCAGCGCCAGAATGAGAAATGAGCCTCCTCATTATCTACTTTCACTTTCGCTCTCGTGGATATGAAAACCTTGTACACACAGACATCTATTAGCCTATACATAATTAATTTAATTTGTTAAGCGCAAATATTTGTTTCAAAACTATTTCTAAATTCAGTTCTAATTTCCAGAAAACAAATAAATGAACAATATTAACGAAGTTTGCTCAAACAACTAGTTTTATTAGTTAGTATCCATTAGTTATATCCTAATACACATGCTGTGCCTCATATGATCTAAAACCTGACAGGTGGACAAATCTAAGCTTGTTTTCAATAAAACAAATATAAATATGGATATAATAATTAATGATAACATAACTAATAATAATAACATTACACAAAAGCAAGTTTTCGTGAATAAACTTCAAATTGAATGAACTGAAAAAGCCTCCCGAGATGAAGAAGGCATGAAAGCAGTGGTTTTTATATTTATGTAGGCTAGAAAATGATATGTTTTGTAATATTTTAATTATTTATATCCCATATATATACAGTTGAAGTCAGAATTATTAGCCCCCCTGAATTATTCGCCCCCCCTTTTTATTTTTTCCCTGTTTTCTGATTAACGGAGGGAAGATTTCTTCAACACATTTCTAAACATAATAGTTTTTTTAACTTATTTCTAATAACTGATTTATTTTATCTTTGCCAAAATGACAGTAAATAATATTTTACTGGATATTTTTCAAGACACTTCTATACAGCTTAAAGTGACATTTAAAGGCTTAACTAGGTTAATTAGGTTAACTAGGCAGGTTAGGGTAATTAGGCAAGTTATTGTATAACGATAGTTTGTTCTGTAGATTATCGAGAAAAAAAAATTGCCTGAAGGGGCTAATAATTTTGTCCTTAAAATGGTGTTTAAAATATTTTAAACTGCTTTTATTTTAGCCGAAATAAAACAATTAAGACTTTCTCCAGAAGAAAAAATATTATCAGACATACTGTGAAAATTCCCCTGCTTTGTTTAGCATAATTTGGGAAATATTTAAAAAAGAAAATTAAATTCAAAGTGGTGCTAATAATTCTGACTTCAACTGTATATATATATATATATATATATATATATATATATATATATATATATATATATATATATATCCTTAATACTTTAATTATTTTTCATATGTAAAGATATTTGCGTATTGCTCTACATCTTGTGTGTATTAAGCAGTGCGTAAGCGAGGCGCACAACTAACGCACGCTGCGCTGAACAATACACCAGCTTGGTTCTGGTCTATAGAACAGACTATTATAGTTTCTCAAAATAGCAACACACCAGCAATGCTCCTCAAAACACCTTTCTTTTTTAGACCAGAACGCCTATGGGCGCACATATGAGCGCAAATGCATTTGCTATTTAAACAGCGTGGCGCAAAACGTCAAAGTAACTCTTGCACCAAGCTGAAACTAGCAAACAACAATTGCGTCGCGGCTTGCGCCACATTGCGCCGGGTGGATGAAGGGCCCTAAGCCCTACAGAGCACATGTGTTCGGAGAATATGAGATTTTGTTATATTCTGCTTTTGTACAGTGTTTTCCTGTAGTGCACTCTCTAATGAGGAGAATATGTCTTGTTTCTGTTTCTCCTACAGTGGCTGGTTGGCCACCATCACTTTTTTCAGCACTAATATCGGCTCTGCTGTTGTTATGCTGATTCCAACTATAATGTTCACTGCCGTGGCCGTGCTCTCCTTCATCGCCCTCACTAAGGTACCAGTTGGTGTTCCTTCATTATTACTTCTCTGAATATACACACATCTCATGAGATTCCCTAAAAATATACTGTGTAATAACCTTTTTTTTATTAAGGTTTACTGTACACAGAAAATACACAGTGTTCTATTAATCACATTTTTTCTGTTTCTTTCTTTTTTTGATTTCCATTAATGATTGGGACTTGTAAATATGTGCATGTATAAATGGTTCATGGAGATTAGTTTTTACATTTGTGAGTGTACATTTGGATATTTGTATCACTGGATTATGCAGGTTTATATACAGCTAAAGTCAAAATGATCTGCCCTCTTGTGAATTTTCCTCTTTTTCATACATTTTCCAAATGAAGTTTCACAGAGCAAGGAAACTTTCACAGTATTTCCTATAATATTTTTTCTTCTTGAGAAAGTCTTATTTGTTTTTTTTCGGCTAGAATAAAAGCAGGCTTAAATTTTTAAACACCATTTTAAGGTCAAAATTATTAGCCCCTTTAAGCAAATGTTTTTTTCTGTTAGTCTAAAGAACGAACCATCGTTATTAGGAATGTAACGGTATCAGAATTTCATGGTACGGTAATACCTCAGTATGAATGGCACGGTGCGGTATTTATTGAATAATTTACAGGAAAAACAAAGCTAATGAAAAGACTCGAAAAAAAGTGCCAAAAGTGTTTATTTACCTTAGCACTGAATCAATGGCATACAAATTAGCCATCTATCTGTAAGTTTCGAAACAGGAACTTCAATTTTTCAATTTTAATAACAAAAAACTATTAAACCATATAGAAAAATAAAGTTTCAATTTAGTATTGTTGAAAACTCATCACATTCAACATTTAATCACTCACTCACTTAGATAGAGATGGGTTTTTTAAGGAAAATTATCATAGAACTATAATCTGGTAAAAGCTGGGATCTCTGGGCATGTCCCCTGCAACAGAAAAAAAAAAAACCCTCTCATTTGGGACTGAGGTTTCTGGGACAGAGAGATATGATTTATTGAGTGATGTGCCTACGGTAATATTGAAAAAAATTATCATTGCGGTATGACGGTATTTACAATATTGTTACATCCCTAATTGTTATACAATAACTTGTCTAATTACCCTAACCTGCCTAGTTAACCTAATTAAGCTTGTTAAGCCTTTAAATGTCACTTTAAGCTGTATAGAAGTGTCTTGAAAATATCTAGTCAAATATTATTTACTGTCATCATGACAAAGATAAAATAAATCAGTTATTAGAGATGAGTTATTAAAACTATTATGTTTAGAAATGTGCTGAGAAAATCTCTCCGTTAAACAGAAAATGGTAACAGTATCTGGATGCAGCCTTTATGATGCAAGCTCAGACTGCATCATTCAGAGATACAATGTCAGACACTGCACTCAAATGGAGCTAGTGATGTCACTGTGACGGGTTGGGTTAGGGGTTGGGTTAGGTGAGCCCATTAAAAAGCATTGGATGCAGCCCAGATTGCACTGCACCAGGTCTGCAGCCAGACCCCTCTCGAAAATGGGGAAAAAAACATACAGGGGGCGAATAATTCTGACTTCAACTGTATGTTTATTTTACATACGTTTACCTGCTGGCGGTGAAACATAACTTAAATGTTTATTTCTGTCTCAGGTCCACAATTTCTACCGTGGCAGTGGGGGCAGCATGAGCAAGGCTCAGGAGGAGTGGACATCCGGTGCCTGGAAGAACCCTCACGTCCAGCAGGCGGCGCAGCAGGCGGCCATGGGGGCGGCACAGGGGGCCATGCAGGGCCAGCAGTACTCGGCCGCACCGACCTACAACTACGACGATCCAATGTAGACCCTCTCCATTCACAACAGAGGGAGGGAACAAAAACAGGGTTTCTGGGAGGGAATTTCTAAGGGGGAAAAGCTGCGGACTGGTTTAAAACAGGGGAGGGGAAAGCAAAGATATGGCCAAATTAGAATTTTCGCAACTACAACAATACAGAAGCTAAATGTGTTGATAGTTTAAGGAGTTGCGTTTTTAGAGCCCCTCAATAGGAACGTCACTCTCGCCATGTGGTATTACAGTTAACTAATGGTATGTTGTGTTTCTCCACTTGTCGTATTGTAAACATGACTAAACTAGAGCACCAATAAGGAAACATTCCAAAGCTCACTATAGTATAACTAGATCTGTCAGAATTATCTGTGTGGTGTTTGCAAGCCAGTTATATATTTTGGTTGGCTTACATATTCAAGAACGTTTAGCAAACGCATCTTAAAAAGGACAGTTCACCCTAAAATAAAAATTCTGTCATCGTAAAGTGGTTCCAGTTTCCTGTCGAATGCAAAATAATATATATTATGTAGAATGTTACTAACATTCTACAAAATATATTATTTTGTTGAACATACTCATGAAGGTTTGAAACCACTTGATGGTGAGTACAGTGCTTAATTTGTAAATGAATAATTTCCGGGTCAAAGCAGGAAATAAAATTTCGTTCGCCGACGTCCTCCACACAATTTCAGTTTTTCAAGAACATGACATAACTAAGCGGTTATAGCTCCCCAAAAAAAAAGCACAACATTTCTGAACGGTCTTGAATTATTTTGTGCAATATAACGTTATGGGTCGACCATGGATGAACAAACAAACAAAAGCAAACATGTAGCCTACAAACATAAATCGCATGAAATATCACTATTCAGTTCACTACCACTGACATTATGCCAAGCGAAAATTACTCACTCTGTAATCTTCAAGAAGAGCCCACAGTTGCCTCTTCTGTTTATGACTTGAGATCGTTTTGCTTCTGTCTTCCGCTATCCTGATCCAAGGGCGCAGTTTCATCTTCTCTTGATCAGGCTCATTATCAGATTTACTCGTGGTTTTAAAAATTATATATGATTAACAGCCTCTCGCATTTTGAAAATACAAATATTATTTAGGTAGCCCACTACGGCATTATTTATTTTCACTGCTCACTGCACACGAAACAATAATCACCAACCAGTGAGAGTGATTGTAATTGTAAGTAAGCTAATTGGTCAAAAGTGACTATTCTTATGGGCTCTATTTTGACGATCCAGGCGCAAAGTGCAAAATGCAGGGCGTAAACGCATTAAGGGCGTGTCGGAATCCACTTTTGCTATTTTAAGGATGGAAAAATCCGCTTTGCGCCGTGGCGCATGGTCTAACAAGGTTGAGCTTGTTCTCTTAATGAGTTATAGGTGTGTTTTGAGAATAAACCAATCAGAGTCTCAACTCCCATTCCATTTAAGAGTCAGTTGTGTCAGGCCATAGCGCATTTGCTATTTACATGACGGAAAAACTGAACGCTTCACTAGCAATAAAACAGTTAAACAGACCATCTACAGCGCCAGAATGAGATTTCACTTTCACTCTTGTGGATAGGGAAATGTGTTGTACACACAGACATCCATTAGCCTACATAATTAATTTAGTTTGTTAAGCGCAAATATTTGTTTCAAAACTATTTCTAAATTCAGTTTTAATTTCCAGCAAACCAATAAATGAACAATAATAACCAAGTGTGCTCAAACAACTAGTTATATCCAAATACACATGCTGTGCCCCATATGATCTAAAACCTGACAGGTGGGCAAATCTAAGCTTGTTTTTAATAAAACAAATATAAATATGCATATAATAAATAATACTGCTAATAATAATCACATTATACAAAAGCAAATTGTTATGAATAAATTGAAAAAGCCCCTGAGATAAAGAAGTCATGAAAGTATGGTTTTTCATATTTATGAAGGCTGAAAAATAATATGTTTTGTAATATTTTAATATTTTATATTTATATCCTACATAAATCCTTTAATTCTGTTTCATTTGTAAAGATATTTGCGTATTGCTGTACACCCTGTGTGTATTAAGCAGTGTGTAAGCGAGGCGCACAACTGACGCGCTCTGTGCTGGACTATAGACCTGCTTTGATTTGGTCTATTGAACAGTCTATTATAGTTTACTCAACGCACCTCCTTTTTTAGACCAGAACGCTTATGGGCGCACATATGAGCGCAAATGCATTTGCTATTTAAACAGCGTGGCGCAAAACGTCAAAACGACTCTTGCGCCAAGCTGAAACCAGCAAACAACTATTGCGCCGTGCCGCATTGCGCCGGGTGTATGATAGGGCCCTATCTGTGTGTGTACACAATCCACACAGCTTTGCTTGGTGTTTTTCACTCGGACTCATTCTCTCTCTCTAACACACACACACACACACACACACACATGCAGGTATTCACCATGCAAAAGTTAATGCCGAATCAATCAAAACAAATACCGGAATGCAAAACACGAATATCTAACATTTTCCAGAACAGGATCCGGCAAGATCCAGCTCAAATTAAGCACTGGGCGAGTCCATGGGGAATTCATTGTTATTTTTGGGTGAACCCTCTCTTTACGACCCTTTCACACTGAATGCAGTTAAGCGGCACAACATGAAGACACTCTTGAATTAAAACTATAGATCCCTATGAAGCCATTCACACTGGCTGTGATCAATGGCAGCGTATAAAACTGAGGCTTTTCCCCCTCCATCTTCTTCCATGATGAAATGGGTCATCCGATTAAATATGAGCTTTAGATCATGTGCGCAAAAAGGCTAATTTTAGGGTGCTTAAAGAGAGAAAGCTGAAGAAAATCTTCATGGATGTCAAGTTATTGTTAATATTATCTATGAACAGCTACTTTTTTTAATAGACTACAAAAACTGAAGTTCTGTGGCAGGGAATAGCAGGGAAAATGGGAACAGAGGCTTAATATTTCATTAAAGTCACAAGCATGATTACATTTGCACTTGTAGTGTAGAGTCAGGAGCGCCACCTATTGTGCAGAAACTTTTCCTTTAATCACATTGCGCTCAGTGTGAAAGGGCCTTTAACATCCTAACATACATGTTATGCACAGAGAAAAAAAGATTGGCTTCCAGGCATAAATTCACTAGTTTTTTCTTGATCTTGCAGTTGAAAGAGTTTAAAAACTATAAACGTCGCATTTGCTTCCGTTAAGCACTTTCACATCAAGTGTAAGTACAAACAAAACGTGTTTTCAGTTTCTGTGAGGTTACAAGGAAAGCCATATGCTTACGTTGGTTTAATTGTTACGTATTTTTGTTCGTGTCGAAGGTTGTTGACATTCGTGCGATTGTGTGTGTTGATGTTAGCGTTGTTTTCTTTACCTCAGGATTTAATCGTCTCATTGTACTGCTGACGTTCTGTAGCCGAGGTTCGGCTAGCGAAACAGAATTGACAGAATTTTTGTACATGTTGTACATTAGCTCAGTTTAAACGCTCACAAATAGAGTAAATATATTTAATCTCATTTTAGCCACATGCGCTTGTTATATATTTCTGATCCAGATCCACTATGAAGGCCGATATTTTACCACTGTTCTGGATGACGCCAGTTGTTTTGCAAATAATCCAAGACGATCAGCAATTTCTGGGATAAAACCTACAACTGAAGCACATTATGAAGTAATAATGTCACAAGTACAATATATATGGTATCGTATTAACTATCGATAGGTGAAGTGATGTACAGTAGTACAAGTTTCATACATGTGTGACAATTTTATCAACAAATATTTGTTCGATTATGCATCGACATGCAATGAAATTCCTCAACTGCAGAAATGTTGAGCATTTTTAAAGTCTTTCGGATCTGAAAATCGTGTAATATATATAGTAGAGCATTTATTTAGATTTGTTGATCCAGATCAACTGAATTCAGGGTGTGTTCACACTTGTAGTTTGGTTCATTTGACGCATTCAGTATTGATCAGCTAAGTCAGTCTTGTTCCTGGATGTCCAACTTGCCTCAACACACCTGCCAGGGTGTTTCCAGTATACCTAGTGAGACCTAGTAAGGTGTGTTTGATCAGGCTTGGAGCTAAAATCTGCAGGACACCGGCCCTCCAGGAACAAGTTTGGTGACCCCTAAGCTAAGTGTTCACACTGCAGCTTCAACAGGGTTTCTGCAGGTTTCACAGAGTTTAATTTAAGAGTTTTTAAGACATTTTTAAGACTATTATGAATGAAATTTTAGACTCATAAAGTGTTGAAGGCTAAATGGCCCACATGAAAAATATTTTTATTTGACTTATCCGAAAAGTAGTATAATTTAATATTTATATAATATTTAATAATACAATAATACAATAATAATAAACACTTAAATCTTTTAGATTTTATATCTTGCTTATAAAAACATGCAAGCTCTACTTGTATCCATACACCTTTTCCCAATTTTAACTTTCTTTATGTTTTAAATGTTTAAAAACTATAGTAAATTAAATCTTTGGACAATATCTGTCCAGATCAGTGTCCTCAGCAGAAAATACGGAGAACTTTTATACTTATGTTATTGCAAGGAAAAGAATTAAACCATTCTGATAGAGTTAACAATTTCCTTTTTAAATAAAATATAAAAAATTTTATTGAGATGCATTGTTGATGATTGTATGGGTTTTGGTCAGATTGGGTAGCAATACTTGAACAAAGGAAAATTAAGACCTGTTAAAAAAGATTTAAGACCAACAGCACAGTATTTCAGTAAATTAAAGGCTTTTTAAGACCTAAAGTTTGGATTTTGAGATTCAAGACATTTTTTAGACCGTGCAGAAACCCTGTTTTAAGAACAAAACTAAAAGTACTCCAAAAAGAGAGCTATTTCCATTTCCTTGATGTAAAATGTGTCCAAACAGCAGCAGAAATCCCCCTGTTGCATAATTTAGTGGAACCCAAACTTGATTTCAGCAATCTTATTTGGCTCTGATGGCAGTATTTGTGTTTATTTCAATAAACCGCACTAATAAAGTTCATTTTAATCTAAAAGAAAATCCCCTGCAATGTGTGAACACACTCATAGATGGCTGATAGCTTCTGGAGTGTAATAAACAGAAAGGAAATAGATTAAAATAATAGTGTACAGTATATGTAATGTCATCTCAATGTCTCTATCAAGGCTTGTATAATACTTTCGATCATTTCAACAACTGTGAAACACTGAATATGCCCATGTGTGATATTATTCATGTATGTTTGGGGAGGTTTTCTATGTACTTTTCTTTGTTTATGTAAAGATCCTTTTGTTAACATTTCAAAAATATGCGTATTTGGGTATTTTGGGCATAACCGTTGCACGGTGTGATGATTAGTACACTATTGTGGGGCCTTTGGTGAGACAGGACTTCCTGTGCAAAGCTTTGGCTGAGGTTTCATTGACATGCGGACTAGGAGGGGGCCAAGTCAGAGCACTCACTTTGGTCCCCCAGGCTCTGCGCTGGTCGGGGAAGTTCCAAATTGAACCAAAACAATCCATTGGCTTAAGATTGGCAAGTAAAATTTGGGACATTGCAACCTGCAGAACCTGGGAACCTGAGTTTCATTAACATCCACAGTTTTATTGCGCCCTCCGGTGGACTGGATGTATTAAACGTTGTTTGTTTTCTGCCCGTCATCTTAAGAAAACACTGACAGAAGCAATATCGATATCTGTCACGCATGATCTGATTACATTAGCAAGTGTGAATGTTATATTTCAGCCGCACCAGCAAAAGCTAAGGTCACTGTCCTCTCCGAGACCCGCCATGTTCCTTTGTGCCCTGATCTCCTTCATGCTTGTGTATCCCCACAGTAGATAAAGCCTTGTTCATTCTGTAAAGTGAAGTGTGTGGAAAGATGCCAGTAGAGTAACACAAAACAGATAGTTGTCTTTGTATAGTGAGTTGTGTGTGGTGCTTGGTATATTTGTGAATTGAACCAAACCTTGTGCCACGTGTACAAAGGCACTCTGTATGTGTGTGTGTGTGTGTGTGTGTGAGTGTGTGTAGATGTAAATTATTTTGTCGAGTCTTAAGTGGAATGTATTGTTCACTTGGAGACGGTACATTTTACAGGCTTCATTTGATTTTTTGTATTGTTTTTCTTGAATTTTATGCAACCCAGGCTCATTCTGAAAACATAGTCCTGAGGACGTTTCTGGGGACTGCTAAATACGTCCCGGGAGGTACGTATATTTGTAGTTTTTGTTGTCGCAAATCCGCGAGAGACTGCTGTGCGCGCTTTTTCGTGTCTCGAACATCTCTCGCGAGTGCCAATCAGCTGACACCACACTCCTCCTTCCCTGAACCCAACCAATTTCACCGATTCACCAGCCCACTTGCTTCCCTAAACCCAAGCAACAATTTAGAAAAGCCCTCGTCTGATTTTTTTACCACATTTTCGAATTTCACCACATTCTCACCCTGTGTTGGAGCCATTTATGGGTTGCAATTTTCTTTCGCACCACTAGAGGGTGTGTATGGTATTTATGCTCTCCTCACGACGAGCTGAGGGGTGTAGAAGAAGGTCAAACAAACTTTTTGACTGGCATGGCTGTGAGAACGTGTTTATGTTTGTTTTGATGTTTACTTTTTTAATTTTGACAAAATGGACAATAAATGGATTGGAATATCCAACTTGTATGGACATTTCACTTTTTTATTGACCCGTTTAAAATATTCGCATTCACACCCTGTCATGAACTCGTTCGCTTTATTTTTTGGATTCTGTTTTTGTCTTATCTGATTTCTGGAACCGCTCTTCCCCGGATTCGAACCTGTCCGCCGTGGTCAACCCCTCCTTTCTTCATCTGAAGTCTGCCGACGCACACGGCGAGCTACTGGACAAACTGGTTGCGGCGGGAAAGCCCTCCACACGGAGGTAAACGGTTAGCTGGTAAGCGCAAAAGGGAACAGCGTCACACCGCCCCGCAGCTTTCGCTTGAAAAAACGAAACGCAGCCAAACCTCTCAGGACGTATGTCACGGTCTCCAGAAACGTCCTCAGGACTACGTTTTCAGAATGAGCCTGGGTTAATTTTATGGGTCAAACATTTCAATTGTTTTATACTAATATGGATTTAGCCATTTTTCTTTGCCTCAGCTATCATGTTTAGTGTACTTGATCTGTATTTGACGCAATGTAAACACTTTAGGTTTCCTGAGAAAAGCTATACTTACAAATGATTCAATCATGCAAACATGAAGCTCAGTAGTTGTGATTTCCGGAGGTGGTTGTTTTTGAAGTTGAGAAGCATTTGTTTCGGTTTATTTTGTATTACTTTTATATTATTTTGTCTCTCCCAGATGGATAATAAACAGATAATGTTGCATTCTGTGTCATTTAGTCCATTTAGAGTCTGGAAAGTCATATAGGCAAACAAAACTAAAAACATAAAGCATAGTGACCATAAAGAAATACGAATAAAGTCAAAACAAATGAAAAAATGTGAGTTACCAAATCAGGATTTCATTCATTCATTTTCTTGTCAGCTTAGTCCCTTTATTAATCCGGGGTCGCCACAGTGGAATGAACCGCCAATTTATCCAGCAAGTTTTTACGCTGCGGATGCCCAGCCACAACCATCTCTGGGAAACATCCACACACACACTAATTCACACACACACTCATACACTACGGACAATTTAGCCTACCCAATTCACCTGTACCGCATGTCTTTGGACTGTGGGGGAAACCGGAGCACCCGGAGGAAACCCACGCAGAGAACATGCAAACTCCACACAGACACACCAACTGAGCCAAGGCTCGACCCAGCGGCCTTCTTGCTGTGAGGCGACAGCACTACCTACTGCGCCACTGCTTCGCACCTAAACCAGGATACTTTATTCTTGAATAGAGGCCATTTATACATAAACTTTTAATGTCTTTATTCATTCATTGACATGGTTGAACCTAGGATCCAGGAGGAACAATGCGGTTTTCGTCCTGGCCGTGGTACACTGGACCAGCTTTATTCCCTCACTAGGGTGCTCGAGGGTTCATGGGAGTATGCCAAACCAATCCACATGTGTTTTGTGGACTGGGAGAAGGCATTCAACCATGTCGCTCATGGCATTCTGTGGAGGGTGTTCTGGGAGTATGGGGTCAGAGGCTCTCTGTTAACGGCCGTTTCGTCCCTTGTATGAACAGAGTAGCAGTGTGGTTTGCATTGCCGGCAATAAGTCAGACTTGTTTCCAGTGCAAGTTGTACTCTGGGAGGGCTGCTGTTTGTCACCAATTCTGTTCGTAATTTATATGGACAGAATTTCAAAACGCAACCTTGGGCTGAAAGGAGTCCGGTTCGGGGACCACAGGATTTCAAGTTGTTCTGCTGGCTTCATCGAACATGAACCTTTGGCATGCACTGGGATGGTTTGCTGCAGAGTGTGACACGGCTGAGATGAAAATCAGCAACTCCAAGTCCGAGGCCAATGGTGATCGATCGGACAAAGGTGGTTTGCCATCTTCATGTTGGAGGAAAGTCCTTACCCCTGGTGGAGGAGTTCAAGTATTTTTGGGTTTTGTTCACGAGTGAGGGAAGGATGGAACGTGAGATTGACAGATGAATTGGAGCAGCGGCTGCAGTAATGTGGTCAATGTATCGGTCTGTTGTGGTGAAGAAGGAGCTGAGTCGAAAGGCAAAGCTCTTGATTTACTGGTCAATCGATGTTCCTACTCTAACCTATGGTCATGAGCTTTGGGTCATGACTGACAGGACAAGATCTCGGATACAAGCTGTCCGGAAGGAGCTCGGAGTAGAGCTAGAGAAGTCAGCTGAGGTTGCTCGAGCATCTGTTTCGGATGCCTCCTGGACGCCTACCTAGGGAGATGTTCCAGGCAAGTCCCACCAGGACGAAGCCTTGGGGATGAAACAGGACACACTGAAGGGACTATGTATCTCGGCTGGCATGAGAACACCTCGGGATTCTCCCGGAGGAGCTGGAGGAAGTGTCTGGGGAGAGGGAAGTCTGGGGTTCCGGCTCCGCAAAATCGGTTTAAAATGAATGAATGAATGAAGGAATAAATGTATTATGGTCATTCAATACACAATACAGTTTTTGGGGTGTGAAAATGCAAACGTTTGTAAAGGAGTTTCAAATTGGATGATTTTAAAAATGACGTCTACTACAAAAATGTTTTTTTAATGGTGACTCCAAGTAAATCTTTGGACCATTTTGTGGGATGTAAACGAAAACAACGGTCCCAACGTATTTCCTGTTTTACATTTTTATTTTTTATAGCTTCTGTGAAACCAAAAAGAGCCACATATTGATATGACAGCTGTTTAAGCATGAAGATATGATTGAATTGCCTCATTTTACAGAAATAGTTTAATAGTTTAATAAGCAGGAAATGTTCAGGGGCCAATGACATGACCACATTGAAATGGTCTATAGGCATGCGTGAGTTTAGGAGAAGTTTATTTATAAACTCATTTCGAGAGGGTCACATGTTTATGATTGTTCTCAGCTGGTCCCACATCAGGCAAAGCAGTGGCGCAGTAGGTAGTGCTGTCGCCTCACAGAAAGAAGGTCACTGGGTCACTGGTTCGAGCCTAGGCTCAATTGGTGTTTCTGTGTGGAGTTTGCATGTTCTCCCTGCATTTGCGTGGGTTTCCTCCGGGTGCTCCGGTTTCCCCCACAGTCCAAAGACACGCAGTACAGGTGAATTGGGTAGGCTAAATTCTCCGAAGTGTGTGTGTGGATGTTTCCCAGAGATGGGTTGCGGCTGGAGGGGCATCCGCTGCGTAAAAATTTGCTGGATAAGTTGGCGGTTCATTATGCTGTGGAGACCCCGGATTAATAAAGGGACTAAGCCGACAAGAAAATGAATGAATGAATGAATGAATGGTCCCACATCAGCTCACGATTGATTCTCCAATCATGATTCCTAACTCACTATAAGTAACCAGAGTTTGCGGGCAATCGGGGAGACTCCCAAACTTCCTGCCCTACTAATAATTCTCTCATTATATAGCAGTACGCCTATTTCATATCCATAAAACACTGTGATATAACGGTGCTCGGATTGTATCGCTTTCTCACTGCAATCGATCCGCTCCAGAGTTCGTTTCAATCGAGCCGAGACCACCTCATTCAGGTGATCTCGGAGCGATTGATTTGGCGCGGATCTTAGCGCGATTGCTGGTTTCACATATGCCAAACGAACTGCTCTAACTGGGCAAACGAGACAAAAGTGTAGATGTGAAAGCACCCTAAGGATCTCATAAGCTCAGGGCTCTCTCTTCGGACAGCAATGCTTACAAGCTTTATTATCAATCATCAGCTGAGTGTGAACTCTTGAAATGTGCTGCACCCCTTTTACATATAGAATTGCTAAAAGTAAAAGCATAAAACGAACACGGGGAGACCATGCTAACTCCACACAGAACTGACAACTGACCCAGCCGGGGCTCGAACGAGTGACCTTCTTGCTGTGAGGCGAGCTTTTTTAACATCTGACTGAAAATATAGAGATTGACGAGTTTGTAGTAGTTCATATGTTAAATGTATATACAAAATGGTCTATTGACCTTATTCTAAAATGCGGAAGTGCGCCTGTTTTCGCGATTGTCTTAGAACTACCGATTCAGTCGCCTATGGGAGAAATGACTAGGAATAATAAACGGCAGAAAACGGTCAAACTACTTGCTCTACAAACAAATGTTTGCATGACTATACATATCAAGTAGATTAATACAATAAGAAAATATCAAATTGCAACATTAAGCAGCGTAACGAGCAGTTTTTAACGTCAAAAAATGAACGGAAGTGAATGAGACCGGAAGTCTCAAGCCAAAAAGATTCAAATGGCAGCGCCAGCTCGTCGGCAGAGAATAAGGCGAATAGAGAAATATAACAAGTTTTCATTTGTTTACAGACCATTTTGGCTGTGTTTCTTTTCACATATAATATATGAACGGGTTGAGATCTGTTGTGTTTGTGCTGTACAATTTTCCACAGCTCTATGCTTATTTTCTGAACCATTTTAGACAAATAGTTTTAGACGTTAGCAACATGTTCCCTGGCCCTGTGATGAAAATATTGTTTTGAGTTGCACATCCACCAGCAGATGGCAGTAAAGGGCTGGATAAATTGCATCTGATCTTACTCTAAAGAAAGAGTATCATGATCTTTTTCTGTTTAGTATAAAGCAGTCATTCATTTATTTTTTGTATAAGATGATGTAATAGATTTGATCAAATGTGCACCATGCAGAAAGTATGTCACGTCGTTTTGTACATCTGCACATAAACCTATTAAAAATGGAAAATAGCCATATTTAATGATAAAACAGTGAGGTTTCGACAGCTATTACCATCTGAAACGATTTCCTCCTTTAAAAAAAAATAGATCCAGCATTTCTGAATGAAAGACCTTGTTATAGCGTTTCATTTGAAAGCTGTATTCGGTGAAAGACTGCATGGCTTTTGTTTCAGTCTTTCATGAAGAAATAAGCTGCATTTAACTTCACGCCGAACAGATTTCAGAAATCTTTCTAGCTAGCTTTCTGTTCAAGGACAAGAGTTCAGTCTCCGGCGAATGAAAACAAAACCATTTTCAACGCCATTTCAGGGCATTGAAGTAAGTTTCCTCCAATCAACAGATCGTACTTAGCCCTTAAATGCATGCATAAATTGGCGCACATGCATTAGGATTGCATTAGCTTTCCATTTCTGCAAATCTCAAAAAGCTCAGCGCTTAGTCCTCAATTCCAGCATCTAATAAAAAGGAGCACTCCAGTGCATTTTAGTGCCCGTGAACATGCTGTCATTCAAAGTGTTAAGAATCTAAACAGACGCAACTGCACTCACCGGCCACTTTATTAGGTACACCTTACTAGTACCAGGTTGGACCCCATTTTGCCTTCAAAACTTCCTTGATCCTCCGTGGCATAGATTCAACAAGGTACTGGAAATATTCCTCAGAGATTTTGGTCTGTAGTGACATGATAGCATCACACAGTTGCTGCAGATTTGTCAGCTGCACATCCATGATGCCAATCTCCCGTTCCACCGCATCCCAAAGGTGCTCTATTGGATTGAGTTCTGGTGACTGTGGAGGCCATTTGAGTACTGTGAACTCATTGTCATGTTCAAGAAAGCAGTCTGAGATGATTCGCGCTTTATGACATGGCGCGTTATCCTGCTGTAGCCATCAGAAGATGTGCACACTGTGGTCATAAAGGAAAAGACATGGTCAGCAACGATACTCAGGTAGGCTGTGGAGTTCACATGATGCTCAGTTGGTACTAAAGGGCCAAAATTGGAACTAATCGGCTCTAAGTGTGCCAAGAAAATATCGCCCACACCATTACACCACCACCCTGAACCATTGATACAAGGTAGGATGGATCAATGCTTTCATGTTGTTGATGCCAAATTCTGACACGACCATCCTAATGTTGCAGCGGAAATCAAGACATTTTTCCAATCTTCTATTGTCCAATTTTGGTGAGCCTGTGTGAATTGTTGCCTCAGTTTCCTGCTCTTAGCTGACAGGAGTGGCACCCGGTGTGGTCTTCTGCTGCTGTAGCCCATCTGCCTCAAGGTTGGACGTGTTGTGTTTTCAGAGATGCTCTTCTGCAGATCTCGGTTGTAACGAGTGCTTATTTGAGTTACTGATGCCTTTCTATCAGCTCGAACCAGTCTGGCCATTCTCCTCTCACTTTTCTTCCCCATTCTGATGCTCGGTTTGAACTGTAGCAGTTCATCTTCTTGACCATGTCTACATGCCAAAATGCATTGAGTTGCTGCCATGTGATTGGCTGAAATTTGCGTTAACAAGCAATTGGACATGTGCACCTAATAAAGTCACCAGTCAGATGTGAGTAGTTCTTGAATGTGCTAATTCTGTGCGATGCAGTAGTTGTGAGGGTATCGCTGTGTGTTTGCTAAGGTGTTCAGCAGGGGCACGTGCCACAGTAAAAATCGCCAGTGCCCCAGTAAATGCTGTTATATACTATTTACTTTATTTGCAAGTGTGTTTATTAAGAGTGGTAATCCCAGAATAAAGACGTTATTCTCTATGTGCAACCAAACCAACGCTGATGAAAGCAATGTAGTTTAATCAAAAAGCTAACTGAGCATGTGCGCAGGAAAAAAACATGCCCGCATGCCTTGCACTGCTCCTGCTTTGCTCCTGGTGTAAGCCCTGGTTGTGAACATACACGGCAAAAAAATAGCGACGCCGCTCATGCGTTGTGAAATCGGCGTAACAGTCTATTATGTGGAGGTGTCGGCACGCAGGAAGTTTTGCAAGTCGACAAAACAAAGTTTAAATACTATGATGGTGATCTTATTCATACTAAGCATGGCTCCTGATAGATTTTTTTGTTATGAAGCAAAAAGGAGGGATGATGAGTCAAGGAGGTAAGACTTAATAAAGCTATTTCTCGGCCATGAGTCGGGTCTTAGACAGCACACAACAGATAAATCTAAGAAACCTAATTTTTGAATTCTATTGAATGAAATTCTATTGAATTATCTATAGAATTTCATTGTAATTAAATGATCGTTCATGCAAAATATGTCTTAAATTATCTTAGCATCACTCCGGTTGTGTCTTTTGATGTTTCCAGTTACATTTCTGTCATTTATTCAATTATTTTCTTGTGGGCTTAGTCCCTTTATTAATCCGGGGTCGCCACAGGAGAATGAACCGCCAACTTATCCGGCAAGTTTTTACACAGCGGATGCCCTCCCAGCTGCAACCCATCTCTGGGAAACATCCACATACACTCATTCACACACGCACGCACGCACGCACGCACGCACACACACACACACACACACACACACTCATACACTATGGACAATTTAGCCAACCCAATTCCCCTGTACCACATGTCTTTGGACTGTGGGTGAAACCGGAGCACCTGGAGGAAACCCACGCAAACACAGGGAGAACATGCAAACTCCACACAGAAACGCCAATTGAGCCAGCCGAGGTTTCAACCAAGAGTGACCTTCTTGCTGTGAGGCGACAGCACTACCAACTGCGCCACTGCGTCGCCTCTGTTATTTTTTTTAGAAAAATAATTGTCTAATAACAAAACTGTTATTTATTTATAATTTAATATACTTTAAAATATATTATAAATATTTATTTTTATTTTATTTTGTTTTGGAGGGGGAACTGTGCCCCAGTAGAGCTTTCTGTCTAGCAACGCCCCTGGGGCGTCATGCATCAACGCTGCGTACGCACAAACACTTTGCATATGGCAGATTTCATGCTCACGTTTGAATTTACTAACGATGAAATGAATGTGAGAATGTGCGTTGGTCCAACTTCATGCCTGGCGTACGTGCATTTCTTGTGTGTGTTTGTTTTATTTACATTGGTGACTCCAAGAAGCAGTTGTGTTAAATTGCACACTACAAAGTAGCTGCCGTGCTATGGCAGCTGTATGGGACGGGATCATCCGCATGTCTAGCAGGTATATAAGGTTTCCATACCATGCAGTTGACCACATAAACAATAAAGCGCAACTTGCAGCGATCGCCGGTTTTCCCAATCTAATCAGAGCGATCGACTGCACACACATTGCTATAAGGGCGACATCTGAAGACGAATTTGCATACGTGTATCGGAAACATTTCCATTCAATAAATGTGCAAATAATATGTGATGCTTAACATAATACACACACTTATTAATGATTCCTACTTGTCTTCCTCGTGATGTAGATTAGGCAAAATCTGACAAGTATTGCGGGGAAAAAAGAAGTATGTGATCATCAGATGCTGGATTAGACCCGGGTTCATGATTGATAGCGTCAACACATGTTGCCATTCGCTTTACGAGCTACGCCGCTCACGCTGCTGATGCCCGCTCTCTTTAGTTTGGTTGTCTCTGTTGATCAAACGGGAATCACTAAACTAGCTCATTCCAACGAGATGTGCTATTTGCACCCAGCCTAAATAGAAACCACAAAATTGTACACCTTTACATCGGACCTTTTCTTTTTTAATTCACTCCTAATGCGATGTTCAGACCCGACTGCGTTAACCGCGTCAGCTAAACTCTCACACTCTATTTCAGGGGTGGCCAACCCTGTTCCTGGAGAGCCACCTTCCTGCAGATTTCAGTTGCAACCCATATCAAACACACCTGCCTGTAATTATCACGTGGTGTTCAGGTCCTAATTAATTGGTTCAGGTGTGTTTGATATGGGTAGCAACTGAAATCTGCAGGAAGGTGGCTCTGCAGGAACAGGGTTGGCCACCTCTGCTCATTTTTTTTCTTTTGTTCTTAATTCCGGAAGACAAACTTGCAAATAACACCATATTTCTCCCGTCTACCTCCCAAAGGAGCATCTGCGATTCATATTCTGTTCTCTTTTTGCTTGCTTTTGCCATTGCTTTTTCATTTGGTTTTGCCAAAGTAGAGTCATTACCATATTTATTAGGGGGAGGAGGCAGGGAGGGGTTTTGCGCTCGTGCACGTGCGCTCAGATTCACGCTTTTTCAGATGTACAAAAAGAATATGCGTGGGATGAAGTGTTTCAAACATCAGGGGCCTCATGTATCAACACTGTGTACGCACAAAAACTTTTCGTACGCCAGGTTTCACGCTCAGAATGGCTCACGTTTGGATTTACTAACGATGAAATGAACGTGAGAATGTGCGCAGCTCCACGCAAGCTTCATGGCTGGCGTACGCACATTTTTTGTGCGTGCCTGTTTTATTCCCATTGGCGACTCCTAGAGGCAGTTGTGTTAAATTGCTCTCTACAAAGTGTCTGAGCCTTGCAATGGCAGCTGTATGAGACGGGTTCATCTAGCAGGTATATAAGGTTTCCATACCATACAGTTGACCAGCCAAACATTAAAGAGCAATTGGCAGCGGTCGCCTGTTTTCCTAATGTAATCGGAGCAATCTACTGCACGCACATTGTTATGAAAGCACCATCTGAAGATGAATTTGCATTCGTGAATCAGAAACATTTCCATTCAATAAATGTGCAAATAAAATATGATACACAGACTTATTAATGATTCCTACTTGTCTTTCTCGTGATAAATAGTAGTCAAAATCTGATATGTAGCGGGGAAAAAAGGAAGTATGGGTTCATCAGACGCTGGATTTGAACCGAGTTCATGCTCGAATGTGTCAAAACATGTTGATATACGTTTTACGAGCTGCGCCACTGAGACTGTTCGGAGTACTACAACATTTTACACCTATAAATCACACTGTTTTTTTTTTTAAATCCACTCAGTGCGATGTTCAGACCCAACTGTGTTAACCGCATCAGCTAAACTCTCCCACTCAATTTTTTTCGTTTGTTGTTAATTCCGGAGGACAAACTTGCAAATAACACCGTTTTCCTCTGGTCTACCACCGAAAGGAGGACCTCCAATTCACATTCTGTTCAAAGTTCATCTTTTTGCTGGCTTTTGCCATTGCTTTTTTGTTGGGTTTTGCAAAAGTAGAGTCATTAGCATATTAATACGGGGGAGGGGTTTTGCGCTCGTGCATGTTGCGCTCAGTTTCACGTTCATTCAGATGTACAAAAGAATATGCGTGAGATTCGGCGCACGCAGTGTTTCATACATCTGAATTTTTTACTACGTACGCACATTTACAGCTTTGTGCGTACGCACTGTTTTAGTATGAATTCAACGCAAGTCTTCGTACATGAGGCCCCTGATGTTCAGAGTGGTTGCGGTTGCTAGATTGTTCTGGGTGGTTGCCATGCATGGCTAGGGTGGTCTGAGGTTGCTTATCAACCTAAATCGAAAACCAAAATTCTCCCTCAGGTCTCGGATGTTTTTCATCTGCGAGGGGGAAAAAATTGGCCAACCACTCCAAAAAGTAATAGCGCACCTTTCCTTCCCCAACCTGTCTCGCGATTTGAGGTGTCATTACAGTTGGACGCGCAAATGGTTGTTTTGTTTAATGCGTCTCCTCTCGGATGGTTTCTGCTATTCTGTTCGGCACACATGCCTGAATGCACTGCTCCAACAATTGCTTGTTTTGTGCAAATCCAGATAGTTTTCATCAGAGCTCCCACCAGAGGTACCCAAGAAATAATGAGGGCCTTTGTTTGGGACAAGCCTCTCAGGATGTTTTGAGGAATCATTATAGAAAGGTAAATTAGAATTTCAAACTTGCTGACACAGTCCCCCAGCCGACGCGCGCTTTGAGGAGCGCAACAGGAATATGAATGCAGGCGGCTGAAGCATCTCTTCCACATAATCACGGCAGGGCGAGCGGCTTCCTGATGTACTTGCGAGTGTCTTCTATTCATTACCGATCTAAATGGGATAATCTGGTCGGCGTGTATTGCTGCAGAGCCGACGCATTCACGAGCCTGCGCTGCAACATTGAATCGAATTAATTTGCTTCCCCAACTGTGGTTGAAAAGATCTTAGCTTGGAAGTGTGCGTGAATTGATGTGTTCGTCGGAAGTAGTGACAGGATGAGCGCGAGTCGGACTAAAGGGTAGTGTGTGTGTACCGTATAGCGAGTGTGAAAGAGGAGTTATGGAAGAGAGATCATAGAAAATGAATGCGAGTGTTTGAGGGTGAGTGAACGAGGGAGAGAGAGAGAGAGAGAGGAAAGGGGGAGGTTTCTTAAGTACTTGAGCATCAGTGACTGATAGAGGACAACATTGCAAGAGAGGTGTTGTTCATGCGTCCGTCTCTAGCGTTATCTGTGCTTGCTCACATGGGGTAGGAGATATGCTGCACGCTACGGGGGCACAGTGGGAAAAGCCTGGCAACTCTGCAGAAGCTTTTTATAGACATATGGAGCAGCAATAAGTCCAAACGGCATCATTTCCGGACCCAAAGCCACACAAGCCGAGAGAACTACTGAGATATTCTGCATGATTTGTCTTGAATTGGATGTCCGGAGCTCTCTCTGTCTCCAATTGATGGTACTTCATTGCAGGATCTGTCAGGATCACTTCTGAGTGAAGCAATTTCTGGCTCTTCCTCCCAGGTGTCACGTTGGATGCGTTTTTTTTCTTGCTCGATTGGCAGTGTGACTTGTTCTTACTATTCTCAGTGCACTTTTTTTTTTGGCAGACATGTATTCCTCACATCAAGTACTGATGGCTTCAGCACTGAAGGCTCTTCTCCTGGATGAGGATGCATACGTAGATGTGGAGAGTCAGTGAAAGGACTTAAAGATGTCCCACTTAAGGTAGTAGACTGATGCTCGGCATGTCAAGAACCTCTCGAAATAAAAGCTCAAAAGGGTGTTTTACTTATTTATTTTCCGGCTGTCTCAAGAACAAAGACTCTTTCATATTGAAAATGCTGCTGTTTGATTTAATTTTAACATCATACAGAATTGATCAAAGCTTTGCTGAGAGCAGTTTGTCTCAGTGCTGAAACTTTTTGCGTTTTTTCTTGATGCTCTCTTCCTTTCTGAACGTATTGAGAGATACTGGACGTTCCTGGACTGAATGAAAAGTTTCCTAACATCAGCGTTTCCTCAAACAGCTATGCTAAGATGCCCAGACCTGAGAATGGTTCTTTCATTCAGATAGGGTCAAACAACACTGTGGTGGGCTTCAGACATGAAGCCCGGTGTCCTGTCCCCTCCTGGCTGCCGCTGTCCTCCCCGTGTGAAGGATGTTTCACGGCTCAGCACTAGGACCGACTGAAGCAAGCAGAAGCCCTGACCGGCGAGCGGAGATCCGCAGGCACATTAAGATGGTCATGGAACAGCTGGAGGAAGTTCTCGTTGAACTCAAGGACGTGGCGAAAGAGCTCCGGGAGGTAAAACACTGATTCAAGGCCTATTTTGAAGGTTAGAGACTGCAGGGTTTAAACGAACGGGTGTCCGGTCCTAATCCTGGAGTTTCTGTTGAGTTAAGCTTCAACTTGCAACAACTGGATTTAACTGAATGCTTCAAGACTTGTTTAGCTGGTTCAAGTGTGCTCAATCAGAAATAAACTGTACAATCTTAGAAATAAAGGTACGCCAGATGTCACTGGGGTGGTACCGTTTCAAAAGGTACACATTTGTACCTAAAGGGTCCATATTGGTACCTCAAAAGTATGTATTAGTACCTAAAAAAATTAAGAGGAACACTTTTGTACTTTTTAGGTACTAATATGTACCATTGAGGTATTAATATGGGCCTTTAAGGTACCACCCCAGTGACAGCTTGCATACCTTTATTTCTGAGAGTGTAGAATAATGGTCTTCCAGGAACAGAATTGGGCACCTCTGCTTTGCAAGCTACCTTTAGTGTGTCTTTGGTCCTGGCATGAGCCCTACATATTACCCAGTAAGACGTGACATATTATTAAATTACACAAGTAGCTATGCATTACTGATTTTGCAAACTGGCTTGCAGCAGAATAACAGTAAGGGTGCTTTCACATCTAGACTTTTGTTTCGGAACCTGGTGCATTCCCCCAGTTTGTTTGGCATATGTGAATCCAGCAATCATGCTCAGATCCACGCTAAAACAATTCGTCCGAGATCGCCTGAATAAGGTGGTCTCGGCTCAATTGAAATGAACTCTTAAGCGGATCGATTGTAGTGAGAAACTAGTATGATCCAATAAATTAACGAACCAGGCTGTATTATGGTTGTGTAATAGGCATATACAACTATATGAAGAGAGAATGATGTGTGGGGCAGGATGCCATCATTCCTACCTGTAAATGTGCATTTCATGTCAAATACGAAAATGAAAGCATGCTGAACTATCAACGAGAGCTATTTATCCGTTGACCGAAATGACCGACCTGCAGTCTAGGTTTATCCGTTATTACCCTCTATAATGTAAAGCCTATAATGCCAACGGCTATGTATGAGAGAGTCTTACTTCTGATTTCTATCTGGTGACGATGTCTGCATGTCACTATTCAAAATTAAAATGCAGCTTTTTTGCTTATAATGTCTCTCATCGTCATAAATTTAAATAAGGACGCATGACAGCTGAACGGGACTCTGCAAAATAAACGGTGAAACTCTGACCAATGTGAGGAGAGTTTACACGCACGTCACTTGTTTTAGCTCTTTTGGTCCATTTAAAAATGTTGCCGTGTGAAAGCGAAGCGCACCAAGAACAAAAATAAACATTTTAACAATTTTAATCCCTGTTTCGGAACAAAACAATCAATCTACATGTGTGAAAGCATCCTAAGAAGGCAATTCATAATACTATCTAAACTATGTGGACATAAGTAGCTACCTAAACAACAGTGTTTAACAATATGTTTAGCAACTTATAACAAGAATGAACTCTGGTTCTGGAGCGTGATCCTCAAACAAACACACCTGAAAATCAAACGTAATTCTTCAGGATTGCTTGAAAATGTTTAAGGACTGAACTTGAGTTTCCTGAGTCCTAAAATTTGCTTCTGACCCAAATTGACACAAGCATTGCTTGCCACAACCTGACATGCACAATTTTTTAATTAAATTTTTACGAAAAGAAAAACAACTTTTACACCCAGTCCAAACTTACCCCACAGCCTTTACTTTCAAACCCAGCTGAACTCAAACTTAAACAGCATCAATGTGAGCATAACCTGCAGTAAGACATGGGCCGGTATAAGATTCTGACGGTATGATAACCTTGGATAAAATATCACGGTTTCATTTGACGTTAATGTGATTACTGATCTAATAGATGCCCTTTTTAAACGACTGGGTAAAAAACTAAAACCTTTTCCCCCTTTGAGCACAAAATATTTTATCTGCTGTCCTTATTAGTTTCAGAAACACCGATTTCTTTACAATTTAAAACGGCAATTTGGATATATTTTCTTCTGGAGATACTGTTGTTCTAAACACAAAACAAAAAATGTAAATAAAAAATCGTACATATACTATATTAGCAGTAGAGCAGAAAATTTTGGCGGTTTTAAAAACCTTGACTTTTCCACCCCGCAGTATACCTTGAAAACGGTTATCGTCCCATGCCTACCTGCAGTTATATTAATTTATTCATTTACTTCTTTATTATTACCTCTTATTGTCGCCTGTCTGATACAATCTATCTCTGAATATGTTATTTCTGGGTCCAGCGTTCAATTGTGAGCAGTGGTTTGGAAAAACAACCGTGATAGCCTGATTAAAAAGAAATGAGTAGCCTAATAAATCAGTTGGATTTTACCTCATCTTTGTTGAAGGGCTTCTGCACACAAAAAAGAAATGCTCTGGTTGAACACGCAGCGTAATGAAGTGAGTGCTTTTCTGATGGATCTCATTTCTATAAGATGGATGTCTGTGCAATGTTATAAACCTGTTCTTTTTCTATCTGCTTTTAGAAAAAAAAGTGTACTCAAAATGAACGGGTGCTCTGGAGTGCTGAAATGTCAATCACTTGAGATCACTGTATCCTATAACTTTTTGAGTCTTATTAGGTGCATTGGTAAAATTCACATTGATTTTAAATGACTTGAGACCCAAGGCCACCAATGCAGAACCTGGTCCACGTTTGAGGCACATCACAGTTTTAAACCGGCCATATACTCAAGGGGCAGTTGTAACCTAATAGATAGCGAGTTTGGCTTGTAAGGAAAAAGGTTGCTGGTTTGATTTCCGGCCTCGATTCACACTCTCTCCATTTTTGATAGCCAGCTGAGGTGCCCACTGCTCCGGCTGTATGCTCACAGTGTGTGTTTATGTGTGTGTGCTCTCACTCCTCTTACTTAAAATATGTGTGTGCACTTGGACTGGTTAAAAGCAGAGGACACATTTCAAACCGTATTTGACAAGGCTCGCTTTACACACTTATATTTGGAATGCATCAGGGCAGTTCATCCATATCAAAGTACAATCTGAATGAATGGGGTATTCCTAATATCTCAAATACTTCTTGATTAACTTGCAATTAAGACCCAATCCCAACTCTGTTTTTGTACCCCTACTCCTCCTTGGCCCTTGAAACAGAGTGTGAAGGGGAAGGGCTTCAAAATTTACCCCTAAGAAATGGGACACCACTACAACACCTGCACACGTCATCATTGCCCAATCCCAATTCAACCCCTTAGCTCTTCCCCTAATTCTCTTCAGCTTGAAGGTGTAGGGCTTAGGGGAAGGGCTAAATAACAGCAAATTCAGTAGATTAACTCAATAACATGCCAGCACTTAAAAAAGTCCTTTAAATCAAGTTCAAATAGCTTTACAGGAGATCAATGTGGAGATCGGCTGACATTAGTTTTGTGTTCCTAATTATTATTTCAGACCCATAAAGGGAATTACTGCTAGATAATGATCCAATCACCTGTATTTTCCCTGTCATGGCTAGGCATGTATCAGCAAACTAATAAAGCCCGATAAAGCCCTGACCTTACTGAATAAACAGTGTTCCACCAGGTCAGAAAGTATAGTTTACTGCTGAACAACTCATTTTATCATGGTAAAATAACACAGAAATCTAATATAAACACATTTCAATCTCCTCCTGAAGCTCCAACGGTCTGCTTCAAGAAACTGTCAATCACAACTGTCAATCATAATGACACACCCCATTTTTATAGCATTAAATAACTGGCTAAAAACATACTGTTTACAAAAATGAAGACCTAAACCTATATCAGCGTGATAACCAGTGCCTTAATAGACAAAACTATCTTTATTGCAAGTCTAATGATTTTTTCATTTTTATTTTGGGCTCGTTCATTAACACAGAGGAGGCGGGCTTTATGACTTGTACTGCAGCCAGCCACCCAGGGTCCGATCAAACAAAGAGGACCTTCACTCAAAAGCAGGCATGTGGCACACTTGGAACAAGCAGATCCCTTCCCCAAAGAACCATAAAGGCTGATTTATACTTCTGCGTCAAACACATGCTACGGTGTTGACGCATAGTCCTACGTCGTGGCCTTCAGCGTTACTGACGTGCACCTCTCAAAAAATGTAACTACATGTCGCATTGACGCGTAGCGCAAGCTCTGTGATTGGTCGGCTTGGTAGCGCTGACAAGTCTGAGTGGGACCGAGAGTCGCGCGAATGGTGTGACCCCGATGGAGCGATTGTTTACAAGTGTGGAGTCCCGTGAAGGAGCTCCGGATGGAAACTTTTGTTTTGTGTTTACCTCATAGTTAAAGTTGTTGCACGACCGCCGGTTCTGCCTCAAAATGAGCGAGTTTGAGCCACTTGTACATCCCGGAAGCATTCAGAAAGAACAAAACACAGGTGAAGAAACTCGACACAGAGACTCATTAACACTTCACTACCAACTAGCGTCCTGGAAGTGTTAATGCAGACCAACAGAGACAGCGCGCAGAAGTATAAATGCACAGCTACGCGTGTTGCTTGTGCCGTGGGTTATACCGGTCGCTTGACGCAGAAGTATAAACCAGGCTTAAGACTATACAGAAGTCTCAAACTCCATTTTTGGAGGGCAACGACTCTAGATTTGAGCTCCAACCACCTCCAACTCACACTTGATTAGTAGTCTGTAGTAGTCTTAAACGCCATTGGATCAGCTGTGTTTGATTAGGGTTGGAGCAAAACTGTGCAGAGCTGCGGCCCTCCAGGAATCGAGTTTGAGACCCATGCTGTAAAGACTATTGCCTATTTTGACCAGAGGTGGGACTTTCTTCCATGTGGCAGCCATATGGACCATTCCCATTTCGTTCAAATTAATGTAAATATGCGAGTCTTTGTGTATCTATAGTCTTTGTTTAAACCCAAACCCACTCTGTTCGGCCTTAGGTTTTTGGTTTCAAGGATGAGCCCTGAAGAACTCTAGAAAAAACTCTACTGCCCCCTTGTGTACTGGAGTTTGTTATTCCCCTAGTAACCAAGGAATGACAGGACTACAATGAACTGACAACTATCTGATGTTAGATGTAGCATATTTTAGTGTGTGTTTTTAGCTTCAAAGCATCTACGTGGAATGATCACTTGACGCAAATACAGGGAGGATATTTCATATGCACACACACACAAGGTCAAAAACACATCCATGCCCTTGCGATACGTCCACCTAGGGCTGTTGACTGGACAGCTTGTCACCCAAACAGCAACCAACAGATAGATTAACAAGCAGAAAGACTTGCAGAATGACACCCCATACGAGCAAGATGTCATCTGTGATGCCTAATTATCACCCGGCGTATCAGACAATAGGCCGACATTGGCGAGAGCGCATCCGATTTCCTCATCTTCTCACCTGTCAGCGTCTCGTCTCCTTTGCAGTTATCTCTCTTTGTGCTGGCCGACTGCTTTCAGCATGATGTGAGAGGACATCTCCTTAATTAATCTCTTTCCTCGGGTGGATATCTATCTGCCTCATTACTGTCACCGAGTCTATGAGTGTCCCAGACTGGCATTTGTCTCATCATCTCAGTCACAGCTCCACTGGATTTGTCTCATTTGTCTCCTTGGCCAAGTTCAGGCATCACCGGTAGCTCTGCCGCTGTTGCCTGAGTTAACACCTCCATCTGTCATTCACACCTTGCAGCGGAGCCTTATTGTTACTACTGACATCTTGTTACTGTTATTAGTTTTGCCATACACTCATCTGTCTTTCAGCTGTCTCTTATTCCATGGATAACGGTCAAACATTTGTCGTGATTCGGAATTCTTCCCTGACAAATAACGAGTGCACTGCTCACTTATAGGCCTTCCTTAATATTTGCAGATCTTTTTGATCCTGCCTTCATCTAGCTATTAATGTGTTGTACCCCTTCCCCTTGGCCCTACGCCTTCAAGCTAAAGAGAATTGGGACACCCCTACCCCATTCACGAGAACATCTTTCTTGTGTTTGGTACCCTTTCGAAAAGGTGCCGAAAAAGTCGTACGGTTTGGTTCGGTACGCCTTTTGACAGTGGAAACGGCCGTAAAAACGCACCAAACCGAACCGTACAACTCAGTGGAAACGGGGCATTAATGTATCCTTGTTTAATTTGTGCGTAAATAAATATCATTTAATTTGCCTTCGTCCATTTTATTATATTCATTTTGCGGCAGTCCCGCTGGCCTAGGATAACGGCATGAACCCGAAGTCACACTCAAATCCTGTCCTGCGCCGCACTGTAGCATCAAGTCTTGTTTGAAATAATTTTGGTCTCAGCGTCTAGTTAGCTGCAAGAGCGCGGTGATATGCATTGCCACAGCCATATCACCCTGCAACCCAAGACTGGTTACTCACTGAAGCTAAGCAGGGCTGAGCCTGGTCAGTACCTGGATGGGAGACCACTAGGGAACACTAGGTTGCTGTTGGATGTGGTGTTAGTGAGGCCAGCAGGGGGCGCTCAACCTGTGGTCTGTGTGAGTCCTAATGCCCCAGTAAAAGTGAAGGGGACGGTATACTGTGAGTAAGTGCCGTCTTTCGGATGAGACGTTAAACCGAGGTCCTGACTCTCTGTGGTCATTAAAAATCCCATGGCACTTCTCGTGAAAGAGCAGGGGTGTAACCCCGGTGTCCTGGCCAAAGTCCCTCTATCGGCCCTTACGATCATGGCCACCCAATCATCCCCTTTCACCGAATTGACTCAATCACTGTCTCTCCACTCCACCAATAGCTGGTGTGTGGTAAGCGCACTGGCGGCGTTGTCCTGTGGCAGCCGTCGCATCCTCCAAGTGGATGCTGCACACTGGTGGTGGTGTGGAGAGACCCCCCTCATGATTGTGAAGCGCTTTGGGTGTATGGCCATACACAATAAATGCGCTATATAAATACACATTACATTACATTGGTTTAAATTATTATCCAATATCAAATGTAATGGAAATGCAGTAGGTTATTAAATAAGTAAAAAAAAATGATATGGCGATCTGAAAATTTCGTACGTCGTCCAACACTAAATGCAACTAAAGCATTATGACAAAAGTCACCAAAGAACATACTGAGCAGAACTTAACTCTAAATCTTTATTTTGTCAGAATACAGCATGCGATGTGGATTGAAGCACTTTTCTCCCATATTTAACCAGCCAAACCTTCGACGCAATGCAAGTCACTTTGCATAAAAATGCATAAATGTATATGTAGATGGATATGAAAATGTATATGGGGATTATTTTCAAAGCAAATAGTCAGCAATGTATGATGAAAAATGTATGAGGTAAGATCTATCAGATGTGTTGGAGCCTCTAGCAAAACCCCAGATGAAAATCCGTGGAAAAGAAGCCCATTGGTGGTAAAGGGTTTGTTTCTCATTGCTTTGGATTCAGGATTCCTCTCGCAAAAAAAAGTTTAAATTGGCCAAATTGTTCTGACTCACACTCTGTTCCAAACACTCTGTTTAAAAAGCCTTCAGGGAAGGTTTGGCAATTATCTGACTCTACGACCTGGGGTTCTGCAGGTAAGATGACTGAGAGACAAATCAGATAAAAAAAAAAAACACACACACATGGATTGTCGCTTTTAGAATCGCAAGGGATTTGTTGCACCAGCTACTTAATTAGATTTAGACAAGGGATTTGGATAAAACTCTAAACTGACTTTTTGCTTTAATGGTCATTTATTATAGATTGTGAAACACTCTACACTGTCACGGTTCATGGGTCTGTGTGTTCTTCCTGTATGTTATGTGTTATGACGTACTGTATGTGTTGTGGTGTGCGTGCATGGGTGGGTGTGTCTGTTTACCTTTTCAAGGTAGCATGCCGTCTGATCAGCTGACCTAATCAGAGAGTTCCAGGTGATGCCTGTTTTGCGGGCTATAAAAATGTCTGAGTTTCACTGCTGGCTATCAGTCCGTTGTTGTTTTCATGTTTCTGTCTGAGTAATGTCCAGGGGTCCGTTCTTTGTACCTCGCTTAAATGATCTAAGATGATTTTGCAGATCCTGGACCTTTTAATCTTGATAACTGATCTCTGGCTAGTTTGTTGAGTTGCAGGCTTAATGCTGTGTTCACACCAGACGCGGAACGTGCAGATAAATCGTGCTATTCGCGCGTAAATAGCCGCGTGAACAAATTCACTTCAGAACAGACGCGGATTCGCGTGGTGGGCAGGGCTTCTGTCTGCCCAGTGACTGTAGCTTCGTTGCTAAAATGCTAACATGGATTTTATGAAGAAAATAACAGTGTTTATGTGCTTTATGAAGGCTGAAAAACAGCGTCGATACGTTTAGGGTCGTGTCTGAGTCCACTACATGCTTTCAGAGGTGCATCCAGCTTGGTGAGCTCATAAACTCCTCCAGAAACTGAACCTGGATCACGGAGGCTTTCAACAGTGCTTCTGACTGAGCCAAACCCAGTTTGATGACTTGTTGTCGGTGTCGCCTGGAAGGATTTCCGCCGGGAGACCACCAACAGGTTCTACGTCACAATCACGCCCCCACAAGAGCAAGCTTCTGATTGGTTAACGCGGCGCGAATGTCCGCTGAAGTTGAGATTTTCGAACTCGAGAGATTTGCACGAAACGCTCGTTAAGCACTTCAAACGTGCAAAATGCTCAACTCGCCCCGCGCCATTCGCGCGTATCGCGATATTCGCACCGTGCCATTCACGCGTATCGCGCCGCAGGATGTCTATTCGCGCGTTTGCATTGACTTAACATGTAAATCACTCGTTCTTGACGCGCGTTCCGCGTCTGGTGTGAACGCAGCATTACACTTTCCTGTGTCAAGAGAATTCATCATGTATTTCAATGCATATCAATGCATGTAGTTCTACATTTAGAAAAGATTGTCTTTATTAAACTAGTCTAGGCCTACTCAAGTTTTTTTAATCGGCGTAAGGAATAACTGCATTAATTTTGCACCAAAAAAGCATTTTCATATCGTAAAGGTCTTTGCAACGTTTGTGAAGCATCAAATCACTGGTATATTAGCAGTCAAAACACGTGCATGACTGCATAAATTATTATCCTTTAAAAAAAAAAATTTAATATTGATGAGGGGCGGCGCAGTGGCGCAGTAGGTAGTGCCGTCGCCTCACAGCAAGAATGTCGCTGGGTCGCTGGTTTGAGCCTCGGCGTTTCTGTGTGACATAGTCCCTCCAGCGTGTCGTGGGTCTTCCCAGACGCCTCTTCCTGATGGGACATGCCTGGAACACCTCCTTAGGTAGCTATTCAGGAGTTATTCGAAACAGATGCCCAAGCCACCACAGCTGACTTCTCTCGATGTGGAGAAGCAGCAGCACTAATCCAAGCTCCTTCAGGGTGACAGAGCTCCTCACCCTGTCTATAAGGATGTGCCCTGCTACCCTGCTAAGCAAACAAATTTCAGCTGCTTGTATCCAAGATCTTGCCCTTTCAGTCATAACTGAAAGCTCATGACTATAGGTAAGAGTAGGAACATAGATTGACTGGTAAATCGAGAGCTACGCCTTACGGCTCAGCTCCTTCTTTACCTCAATGTACCGGTACATTAACCGCATTACTGCTTCACCAATCTGCCTGTCAATCTCACGTTCCATCCTTCCTACACTCAAAACCTCAAGATAGTTGAATTCCTCCATTTGGGTAAGAGCTTTCCTCCAACCTGGAGATGGCAAAACACCTTTTTCCAGTGGAGCACCATGGCCTCAGACTTAGAGGTGCTGATTCTCATCTCAGCCACGTCACTCTGCAGCAAATCGCCCCAGTGCTTGCTGAAGGTTCATGTTCGATGAAGCCAACAGAACAACCTTATTTGGGAACAACAGAGATAAAATCCTGTGGTCCCCGAACTGGACGCCCTCCGGCCCAAGGCTGCGCACAGAAATTCTGTCCATAAAAATTCTTTCCAAAAGAATTACAAACAGAATTGGTGATAGAATTCTGAACGGATTTTTTTTTTCACTGAACAAAAATATTTATATAAAGTAAACATTTTTAAGAATATGTTTCTTGAAAAATATCCGATTTGTAAGAGAAAAAAAACATTATTTTTTGATTTGATTTATTTAGTTTCGAACAGAAATATCAAATGAAAATTCTTTAACAAAAATGCATTTCAACACGGTCGAAGATGGAGCAAGATGAAGCTTATTACTTTCCCATCTTATCACCACACACATCATTCGTCTATTACTTAAACTTATTTCTTCTTTTATTATCTCTTCTGTTTTTACATGGGACAAATGAGCTTTGCAAGAGACAACTCTGATATCTTACACATATCATTATTGTAAATTATATACAATATTGGGCCTAAAACTGATCCTTGTGGTATGCCACAATTTACATTTAGGTATGAAGATTTATGATTGCCAATGTCCACGATGTCACCGACTCGGTCCCAGACATTCCCCTCGCTGGCCAGCAGACGCCGCCATCCCCGGACTTCTAAGCATTACATCATCCACCTAAACTGATTGTGCACACATCAGAACTGAATTCCGTTAACGCCTCACTGCGAAGTCTTGTTCAGCCATGGCCAACATTTCTGACCGGTATTCCCTGCCTGATCTCCTGTGCATAACCCTGGACTGTTTCTCACTCTGAGTTGCCTTCTGCCTGCCCACGACCCAAGCTTGTTATACGGACTCTGAACCACGCTGCCTGCCCTCGACCCACGCTTGTTATACGGACTCTGTACCACACCGCCTGCCACTGATCTATGCCTGGTATATCACCCTGTGTCTGTCAGCCGCCAGCCCCTCGACCAATATTGAATGCTGTTGATGTGAGTTCGCACTTTAGTGCGTGTTGTATGTTTGTGATTGAACTGTGTCTATTAAATACTGCAAAATGGATCCCTCCCTGTCAGTCTCCTCGTTACACACGAATTGTTGCCTATTTTTTAAATAACTGCTTATCCAATCCAAGGCTACTCCTCCAATACCATACCTTTCTAATGTACTTACCAATATATTATGATTTATTGTATTCAATGCCTTCTTTAAATCTATAAAAACTACCTTTTTAAAACTAATAATCAAAATGCATAGGTCTAATTGCAGCATACAAAAATCACATTTATATTTAATTTCTTCCACGCTTTCTATAGATTCCAACCCACTGACTTTGCTTTCATGGCTGTTACTGGGCTACTGTGTTCATCTGCATGGCTTCCGGCCAATAGTTATGAGCAGCGCCTCTTACAATGACCATGACACTTGTGAATTTCTATAGGTCAGCATTTCTGCTTTGCAGCGTGCACGGCTCCTGTCATGTCACAACACTCTCCACAACAGTTTTCTCAGCTGATCTCCCAGTCGAGCAGCACTCTGATCTCCAATCAGTTAGTGTACAGTTGGCAGCGATGCATTAAACATGAAGCGTCTGACAGCAGCGCACAGGGCACAACCCCACGAGAGATGATCTAATACCTCTGCCAGACAGTCCCAAAACATCTCTCTCTCTCTGATAACCACACTCCGCTTAAGTGATACATTCGCAAATACAGTACAGTCCTTGCTTGTCTGAGAAAAGCTTGCCATTGTTTGTGTATTGTGCTCTTTGGAGCAGCAGGTGCGCTGCGAATGGAAATTGGGGCTGTTGAATGCCTGTCATTTGGGTTTTTTCTTCCTGTTTACGTTTGACTGCTCATTACCGAATCCCAACAGCCTGTGGTTCGCCGTTTGAATAGCTGATCTGCTATATCATAAACACTCAGCCCTGCCACATCCTGCGATGAGCGAGTCTGGCAGAGGCGCTGAAATCAGAAGCTCAGAAAAAAACAACGCAGTGCTTTGTCATCAAAATACAGAGGAATCAAACGCATCCTAAGCTGCTTAACATTGACAAAAGGCACGTAATGAATTGTAAGTGGCGCCATGTGATTGCATTACAGCTTCATATACGCACGCCGCACTAATCATAATGTAACCGTGCGAGATCTCCGCTCCTGTGCTTTGTTTTGGGTCTGAATTGTGCGTGTCAGCCTTGAGTCCATGCTCTGAGTAAGGCGAGAGAAGGAATATTGATAAGCGTATGGTTGAGTTCTTATGTAAGATGCAGTTACTAGCGCAGCAGGAGGACAAATTCCCTTCAGCACAAACAGATATTAAGTATTCCACTGCCAGGGGGTGAAATGGGGTTAGATGGAGGGAAGGATAGATGTATGTACAGACACATAAATGTGTATACATTAGGGGTGCGACAGTACACAAAATTACGTAATGAGTATTTACGCTACAGTGCTAGTGTTTAGTTTGGGTTCATTTTCCTTTACTGCTAAGATACTGAATGACTTGCCTGAGGTAAATGTAATGCAATGTGACATTGTTTCCTAGCTGTTTTACTGTCTACATCTTTCCACAGCTGAAACAGTGATTGAGCAATAGATTGAGGTTATAACTAGGATTATACTGTACTTTGAGGCCGCTAAATGCTTGATTCTGATTGGCTGATGAACATTCAATGCAAGGGTGTGTATTATTTTCACATATATGAACAGCTAATGTAGTTCCAGCCTGATCTCATGGGGAAATGTAACCATTTTACCATGTGGGTTTTTCTCAGGATGCTCCGGTTTCCCCCACAGTCCAAAGACATGCAGTACAGGTGAATTGGGAAGGCTAAATTGTCTGTAGTGTATGAGTGTGTGTATGAATGAGTATGTGGATGTTTTCCAGAGATGGGTAACGGCTGGAAGGGAATCTGTTGTGTAAAAATGTGCTAGATAAGTTGGTGGTTCATTCCGCTGTGGCGACCCCGGTTTAATAAAGGGACTAAGCTGACAAGAAAATGAATGAATTATATAGTTTCAAGTGAAACAGCATAGCCTAAAGGCCATTTTCGGGGTTTAAAGGGTACCTATGCACTTGAAAATCATCTTTTGAGAGCTGTTTGGACAGAACTGTGTTCAGTTATAGTGTGTCCATTGTCCACGTCTTGTCAGTTTAGTGGTTAATTCAGTCACATGGAAATGTGCGATTTTAAAAAGAAGGCACCCAATCCCATCCATAAAACCTACCGTCATTGAGGAATAAGCTAGTCATACTAAATTGTACGAATGAGATCTCACCTAATCATACAACCAGGGCCGGAGCAAGCTGAACTGCCGCTCTAGGCAGAGGACAATCACGCCGCCCTCAACCCCAATGTGAAAACGAAAGTGATCGGTTATGAAAATGAAGTGAGGTGTCGCGGACCTCTTTTCCGGTGCACTATGCACGGATATAACTGAGGACGCGCGAGTGCTGAGGGAGGGAGGGAGGTGTCGCGGACACTGCGCTCTTTATTCTGCCGCCCTATGCGTGGATATAACTGAGGACGCGCGGGTGTCGTGGACCTCAATTCTGCCGCCCGACACGCGGGTGCTGATGGAGGTGTCGCTGACGCCGCCCTCTCTATTCTGTCGTCTATGCGCGAATATATCTGAGGACGCGGGTGGTGAGGGAGGTGTCGCGGACATAACTGAGGACGCGGGTGGTAAGGGAGGTGTTGCGGACGCCGCCCACTCTATACTGCCGCCCTAGGCAGCCGCCTAGGTCGCCTCTATGGACGCGCCGGCCCTGCATACAACAATCAAAAGTTACAAATTGCTGTGAGATCGTGTTGGTAGTTCCAGGCAGAACTTGACCACAGTACCGTTTCGTATCACTACGCTGAATTATTTCAGTTATTTCACAGCTACAGCAATCAAAACTAAACAGAAGGTTTTGGATGAGTTGATATTTTGGATGAGACAATAAACTAGTCCTACACACAGAAGCTGCTTGAAAACAATTAAAATAATAAAAGTATTAAAATTCAACAGCTGAACAGTATCTTTCGGCGTGGAAACCTTAGTATAAGCAGAATGATTTACAACGGGGCTGTTGAATTATCAGTTAATACAATGCTACAGCCTGACGTCAATTAATCTCTATATAAAGAGGAAGGAATGATGGTTGAACTGAGACATTTATACAGCACTCGGTCATATCACACAAACGTGAGTTTAATAGCATTTATTGTTTTGATTTCCTCTAATTGTTTGAGGTTAAATTGACTAATTTCATAAAATTTTATTGATATAGTTTTAAGTGAAACAGCATAGCCTAAAGGCCATTCTTGGGGTTTTTCAAGAGTTCACACTTAGCTGATGATCTATAAAAAGCTTGTTTGGCATGCTGTCCCGGGAGAGAGCCCCGAGCTCAAGGGATCCTCGAGCCCGGGGCTTCCTCCCGTTGGCAGAGCGAGAGGGAAGCTTGAGCTCGGCGGATCTCAGAACTCCCCGGATGCAGTAGGTAAGGGAACAAAAGGGTTAGACAATGCTTGATTGTTATGCATGTTGTATATCTTTGGATGGTGGGAGGAAACCGGAGAACCCGGGGAAAACCCACGCGGACACGGGAAGAACATACAGACTCCTCACAGAAACGCCCACCGGCCTGGTGGGACCAGGGCTGGCAGTGTTCTTGCTGTGGGGCTCACAGTGCTAACCACTGGGCCGCCGTGCCGCTCGATCAGACTTAAAGGAGAAGAATAGGGGAGGAAGGGGGGTTTCTTCCAAACGAAGATAAAACGGAATGTAAACTGTGGTTATTTATAGTAGCTTAGGGCTCATATGATTGGAAGATAGTGATTAGCAAATACGAGACCGGCCGTGATAAATCATAAGCGCGTGATCCTCTCGAAATTAGTTCATGAATAAACTTCACAAAGGGCACCTATAATGAAAATCATCTTTTGAGAGCTGTTCAGACAGAACTGTGTGCAGTTATAGCGTGTCTACAGTCACATTGGGGTTAAATAAAAACAATAAGACTATTTTTTTTAACAATTTTCTGACGTAAAAAGTGGATCCTTCCCATTTTGAGGCTGACCGCAACATGACGTTCCCCCACCCACCGAATTGATTGACAGTCGCGTAATAACATGTCTCCATAGTAAAGCTGCGGTCACACTGGGCTTTTCCTCCCATAGACTTCCATTCATACACACGCGAATGCGTCAGACCGGAAACGCAGGGTCATGCGTTAAGTTTCGCAGGTCGCTGTGCAAAGTTCAAGCTTGGTGAACCTTTGAAATCGCACCACTTGACTGCGTGAGACCAATCATGGATCAAAGCACGACCTCTCTGGACAGAATTTAAAAACACGCTCACTTTTTTTAATGTCTAATAATCTTGTGTAATCCCTCCCCTTTTCACAGCGCTATACGACAAAATTTCGCACACACAAACTCCGTGACCGTAGCTTTACGCATATAATCATATCAACAAGACAGGACGTGCACAAAGCAACTGGGATTAAAAGATCCGTTCAGCTCTCTGTAATCATCGATCTTCAAATGTCGATCACTGAAAATATGAAGCATAACATTTCATTCAAACACAAATCACCCAATACAAAGATTTTAATCTGTCAGCATCCGTTTATGAATATATAATGAGCCTCATTTTAATGCTAATGATGTTGGTTGAATAAAAGCTTTAATCTGCATCTATTCTTGACAGTCATGTGGATTCTAAAGATCTGGATCACAGCACATTGGCAAAATCTGTATCGTTCGTTTGTCCATGCAAGTCCGTGTTTGGTTGAGCCATATCATTTGAAATACATACAAATATTGTCATATCAGATTATTAGAATAAGGATGTGTGAGTTCTGCACATGCAGCGGCACAAAAAACCCCGTGCATGTTCAGTACAGATGAATGCTGACCTGAAAATGCCAATTTTTGGTAGAGCTACAGTATGTGTACAGTTATTCACCTAATATTATTCATGGCCTAGCTCAGCTACACATCCTGATTCTACAGTCAGTTTGGAGAAAATAATATGCAATATCTTGGTATCTTCTCAGCAATACTACACATTTAAAGTTTACCATTGGAATTGCAGGGTGTTGCTAAGCCATTCTGACAGATTTTTTTTTGTAAGTGGTAGCCAGCGTATTCTGGAAAGTTGCTGGATGGTTGTTTACTAGCGCAACACAAAATCTCTCTAATATTCAGCTCCATTCATGTTGCATAAGTTTCTCCTTCAAATATGGCGCTCCTGTTTATTTTATAGTTTACTTCGTTTATAAGTTTTGGTGAATTGGAGGCTGATTTGTGCATTTTCTGTTTGTCTACTACTTTTTAAGTTTTCAAAAAAAGTCATGTTGTAGGAAATGTATTTTATACAATTATTTTTATTGAATGAAATCTTGTACAACATTCTAAAATAGTTTTCACATGAGATTGGGCTACATTTTTATCATCTACAAGGTGAGTTGCAGGTCTGATATCTTTAAGGGGTCATGAAACTCCAAAACACTTTTTTTTAAGATGTTGACAGTCATATATGTGTCCCACGCTGCTATAAACACTCTTAGGACACATCTATTTCACAAAAATTAGTGAAAATTGGTTGTTTTTGCGTTATTTCGAGTAAATTTGTTTTGAAATTTTTGAAGCTGCGTCACGGCCATTAGATCATTGCGTGTATTCCAGTGTGTAGACTGGATGTCTGTACTGGCGAGTGCATCGTGACGAGTGTGCAGCATTAATTCATGAGAAACACTTGGTTCAAACCAATCCGCGCTCTCTATTTTGAATAAGGTGCAGCTTCATTAATATGCATGATCGTTTCAAAGACTGTTTTAACTGTTGCAGTGTTCAGACGGCAGAGAGACGCCACGTTGTGTTGCCAAAACAAGTGGAAGAAGAAGAATTGCTTGAAGACACGGGTCGTCAGTGTTGTGTTTATTATTGTGCTCAACGAAGGTTTTGTTTTTATTTTCCGCTATGAGAGTGCAGTGGTCTTTATTTGTTTATTCAAAGTCAAAGTTGGTAAGTATCGTCAGCCGCTCTCTATCAGTGTTTAAAGACATACCTTAGTCAAAAGGATTTAGTAATTATTAATCAAATAAAACTAATCAAACTATTACCGTTGTTTAGAATTTTCGCTGCTTTTTTGACAGGATAGTCTATACACACACAGCTTGTGACGCTACCTACCGAGTGCATCTAAGTTACCGAGAAATGCAGAGTTTTTTTCCTCTCATTCGCCATGGAGTATCAAACACTACATTAAAACTACACTCTTTCAGCAGTTTCTCACATCCAATATCTCGTTTGTCACGATGGGCATGCAGGAAATGTTCCTGAATGAAAGTGAAAATGCCAAACTGCAGTTACAGTCCACAAATTAAGAATTTGGCAAATAATTTGATTACTGATGTCCATGTAAACACAGTCACTTGTCTTTCTCCCCTGTGTTTTAAAACCTTCCCTTTAAAGGGACATGAACCACATGAAAAGGGGAGTTTCAGTACACGCACAAACACAGACCCAGGGGAGAAAGACAGCGACTACGTTTACATGGACATCAGTAATCAAATTATTTGCCTTAATCTGAATAAAACAATACGATGAAGGTTGTTTACATGAGTTTTTTGAATGTTCCTTTAATGATCCCGTTTTACATGTTATAGCACATAATTCGATTAACTTCATTAAATTGTTGCCACGATATCCACATTTTCTCCAGAGTTTAATGTAATTTTGGGTGTTTCATTCTTAATTTGTGGACTTTAACTGCAGTTTGGCAGTTTCACTTTCATTCAGGAACATTTCATGCATGCTCCCCGTGACAAACAAGATATTGGATGCGAGGAGCTGCTGGAAGAGTGAAGTTTTATTGGAATTTTTGATTCCGCACTTTGTATGGGAGATAAAACCCCTCTGCATTTCTCTGTAGATGCAGAGAATAGCGTCAAACAGCCGCGTTTGTACAGACTATCCTGTCATGCAGCAAAAATACTACACGACGGTAATAGTTTTAAATAACTTTGCCTTTGAATAAACATGAACAAAAAAACACTAATCACACACATACCAAATCTGTAGAGACAGGACAATCGAAATCAACAAGTCCAGTGGTAAGTCCAGATTTCACCATTTCCAGATGCGAAAAGTTCTCAGGTAAAAAAATTATAACAATATGTTACAAACATATTGTTGTCACATGTTAGCTGACCACTGTAATCCACAATGTAAGCCCACACGCAGCCACGTGTCCATCGGCTATCGACCCATGTCTCCAAACAATACTTCTTTACTTCCACTTGTTTTAATTACGGTTGGCGACAGTATTAATGAAGTTGCACCGCATTCACTATAGAGTGCGCTGATTGGTTCAACTAAGTCTACTCAAAGACGTCACTTTGAACCAGCCAATACAGCTTCAAAAATTATTTTCAAACCAGAACCAAATTTACTCAAAATAACTCAAAAACAACCAATTTTCACTTTTTTTGTGAAATAGATGTGTCCTAATACTGTTTTTAGAAGCGTGGGACACATATATAACTGTCAACATCTAAAGAAAAATGTGCTTTGGTGTTTCGTGACCCTTTAAAAAGTAACAGCAAGCTTTTTAAAATGTATGATTAACATATTTTTGTTGTTGCATTCAGTTCAACAGAAGACATTTAGGTTTGGGTTGCTACATAAATAATTTGTTAATGACCTTAACTAAAGCTGAGCAAAGCATTTCTAAATCTAGTTCTCAGCATGCATTGTACTGTGTGCAACTAGAAGGGCATTGTAAATATTGGTTTGAAATATACATGTTTTTGAGCCAGAAGAAACAGAGAGAAACTTGTAAATATTTAATGCTCAATTATAATGGGATTTAGAAGAGTTTTTATATTGGTAAATTGAGGGTTTGCATTATGCTGAACTGTGTGCTTAGCTTGACGACTGCTGCACAAATCCCGTATTTAATATTGCTTTACTTAATGAGCAATTATTGCTCAAATGTCAGTGTAGTGATCTACTTTTACCTCGCACTTCTGCCAAAGTCATATCATGTATACTACTACAACTGTATTATTTAGCAGCAGACTAATGTTATGGTGTACTGTACTATAATAGTATGCAATCTGAAAGCTGCTGCTAGATGTAAACCTCATCATCTCTTAGTTTACTCAGTTGCACTTTCTGTCATTATTTACTCACCCTCGAGCTGTCCCAGATCTGTACTTACTTTTCTCGAGGAAGAAAAAAGCAGATATTTCAGGAATGTTTTTGTTGCATAATATCGCCCCATTATGTTTTTCAGGCAATACCTTCATTACTTTCATTACCTTGCTGTTTCAAAGCGCAAATATAAAAGGCCTGCAAAGTTTCAATGATCAAAGTGCAAATAAATTGAGTTATTGTCTCCTAAAAGGAGAAAGCGATTTTGAACTGCCTGAACAAAGGTTTGACTCTCAAACACCGTCGTAGAGGACTGAAAGAGTTTGCTTTGTGTTGTCAGCATGTTGCAAAGATGCTGTGAAAGCAAATATACGCTTGTAAAGTATGAAGGTTTATGCTAGAATCTAACTAATAAATGGAGATGCCACCAATACTGCTCACATTACTGTGGAAGAGCTAAATTCTAATATATACTGAACTTTTGGTTTCTGACAAGATACCATAGATGTATACACTAGATATCGCATAGGGAACCTGAGCATGCGTCAATAGCGCCGCCACATTGGTACAGTGCTTCCAGGAAAAATGTCCTTCAACTGCACTAGTCAAGACAGGGTTATTACGAGAAGATGCGGGACTTTAGCGCTGTCTACGGGTGTAGTAACGAGCAAACAAAGAAAACAAAGCACAAAGGCAAAACATTTCATAGGTATGATTTAGTTTATGTTTTTGTATGTTCTGAACTTTTGTGCTAATCAGGTAACGTTATTGATGATCATACAGTCACTTACTGCATTCACCAAAGATCATTGCTGTAATCTCACCTGAACATATTGTGGATGTAAAACTATTGTAAGAGACAGGCACGTGCACACATAGGGCTCAACCTGTGCAGTGCACATGCCCTTTTTAGTCTTTGATAGGAAGTGCCCTTCCAAAATTATGAAAAGTGCCCCCGCGACGCGGCACACCTTCGGTCCCGCCCTTCAGTAGGCGCGCGACAACACCGCTCTTGAGTACGCGAGCGACAACACAGCTGTATAACACGTCAATTTCTTTTGCAATTTTCTTACGTGCGTCGCCGCTACGTCGCCGCCTAAAATGTTTTTTATGTGTCGTCGCCGCTACCTCGACGTCTGCCCTCCCATTCACTCCTATTCAAAATTCGACACGTTGAGGCGGCGACGTAAGGGTCGACTGCTCCTTCTCCTTCTCCATGTGGGGCTGAGAAGTGGCACGATCCACTCGCCATACAGCTGATCAGTAAGCGCACGATAACACCGCTCTTCAGTACGCTCCACCCCCCCACTTCCCTTAAACTCTTCCAAAAATTTATCCTGCACATGCCCTTTGGACGGTCTCTGCACGGGCCTGGTAAGAGACATCTGAGCAACATCTGTAAAAGTAAACTAGTCATGCACAGATTGAGATTTTTCAAGGTCGTGACTGACAGATGATTGGAAATATGAGCACATGAACAAGATGTAACAAGATGTGCCACTTCACTGAATTCCCATTATAGGGTTGTTTCAACAAAAAAAAAAGAAAATTCTGTTATTTATTACTCGCCCTCATGTCATTCCAATCCGCTGAGACCTTTGTTCATATTCAGAAAACAAATTAAGATATTTTAGATGAAATCTGAGAGCTCCTTCGTGGACCGCAATGGTACCTAGATGTTCAGAACAGGAACAAAAAATATTGTCAAAACTTTCCATCTGATGTCAGTGGTTCAACTGTAATCACAAGAAACGCCAAGAACGCTTTTTATTTGTGTCAAAGAAACTGTAAAAATGACTTTGTTTGTATATGTCTTCCATTCTGGATTAGAGTACATGTTTGTTATGAGCAAGATAGTATATTGTGCTTTTGACTTTATGGCACGAATAACACTGTAGTGCCCATAGTAAATGGAGTGGTGTAAAGTAACTAATTACAAATACTCAGATTACTGTAATTGAGTGGTTTTTTCAGGAATTGTAATTTACTGAGTAGTTTTAAAAATGTGTACTGTTTAACAGCCATATCACTCTGCAGCCCAAGACCGGTTACTCACTGAAGCTAAGCAGGGCTGAGCCTGATCAGTACCTGGATGGGAGACCACTAGGGAACACTAGGTTGCTGTTGGAAGTGGTGTTAGTGAGGCCAGCAGGGGGCGCTCAACCTGTGGTCTGTGTGAGTCCTAATGCCCCAGTAAAAGTGAAGGGGACACTATACTGTCAGTGGGCGCCGTCTTTCGGATGAGACGTTAAACCGAGGTCCTGACTCTCTGTGGTCATTAAAAATCCCATGGCACTTCTCGTGAAAGAGCAGGGGTGTAACCCCGGTGTCCTGGCCAAAGTCCCTCTATCTATCGGCCCTTACGATCATGGCCTCCCAATCATCCCCTTCCACCGAATTGGCTCTATCACTGTCTCTCCAATCAATAGCTGGTGTGTGGTGAGCGCACTGGCGCCGTTGTCCTGTGGCTGCCGTCGCATCATCCAAGTGGATGCTGCACACTGGTGGTGGTGTGGAGAGACCCCCCCTCATGATTGTGAAGCGCTTTGGGTGTATGGCCATACACAATAAATGCGCTAAATAAATACACATTACATTACATTACATTACAACTCTCCTTTGAGTACATTTTTAGTGCAGTATCGGTACTTTTACTCCACCTGCAGTCACTACTTTATATTTTCGGTCACACTTTACAATAAGGTTCATTAGTTAATGTTAATTAATGCATTTACTAACATGAACAAACAATGAACAATACATCTACTACAGTATTTATTCATGTTAGTTAATGAAAATACAGTAGTTCATTGTTAGTTCATGTTAACTCATGGTGCATTAACTAATGTTAACAAGCATGGACTTGGATGTTAATAATGCATTAGTAAATGTTCAATTATGATTAATAAATGCTGTACATGTGTTGTTCATGATTAATTCATGTTACTAAATGCATTACCTAATGAACCTTATTGTAAAGTGTTACCATATTTTCTTGTCGATGGAGATTAGAAAAATCAGTCCTGTGATTCCTGTCAAATCATATTGCACCATACTGAACTACCTCAAGACATGCCAAAATTCAAGCTTGATTGAGAGCTGTGGGTTGAAAGCAAATACAGCAAACTGTATTACATGAAAGTTGCCATGGGTAATTTCCTAATTTATTTCATAATATTTATAAATAAATAGAAAAAAATACTTCAATTGTATTTACTAATGCATTCTATTTTTTGGAAGCAATAATGGAGTTCAATGCCGAATACACTAGTCATGCTGAACCTGCTTTTGCCTTGATTTTTATTCTTTAAGTGACAGAATGTAAATTTTTTAAAGATCTGATTTATGAACGACTTTTAATTAAAACATTTCATTTCAGTTTGCTTACAAACAAACAAACAAACATACAAACAAAAGGTTACATTAAAATAGAAATGAGAAATGCATTTCTGTTAAAGGCATTCCCCAACCCAATCATTTTCCCTCTGGGGGCCAAATCAAAGGATACAATGGGCCAACTTTGGCCCGTGGGCCCTAGTTTGGCCATCTCCGATTAAAAATGTCCAAGAAGATACTTACATGCAATGACCCAGAGACTGTTCAGACTTAATGTAACTGATGGGAAGATGATGGACTTTTACTGTATGATGACCAAAATGGCCTTAAACAATGACCAAATGCACTACAGAATATTACGTTTACACACACGCACGCGCAAATTAAATGTAAACGGATCAACCTTTCCCAGTGTTATACTCACTACTCTTGAGTACTTTTAAAAGGGCTACTTTTTACTCATACTTTGAGTAATATTTACAACAGATACTTTTACTCCTCTTGCACTACATTTTTGAGCAAGCAATTTTGGTTCCTTTTTCTGGACATTCTTTGAACAACTCAAGATCATTTCTGTATATTGAGGATGAGTGAGGTCTCATATTTCATCTCAAATATCTTAATATCAAGACTCAAAAGACTCCCACTTATTTAAGATGGCTTTTAATACTTAATTAATTTTTATCTGCACTATTGCTGTGTATATGTTTTGATTTCTCTTGTTGATTGTACGGTGTCCTTGAGTTGCCAGGAAGGCGCCTTTAAATAAAATGTATTATTATTATTTGTCTAAAGATGAACATAGGTTTCATGGGATTGGAACAATTTAAGGGCGAGCATTTATTGACAAAATGTTAATATTAGGTTGAACAAATCCTTTAACTAGAACAGGGGTGGCCAACCCTGATCCTGGAGAGCCACCTCCCTGCAGCTTTCAGTTGGTACCCATATCAAACACACCTGCCTGTAATTATCACGTGGTGTTCAGGTCCTAATTAATTGGTTCAGGTGTGTTTGATATGGGTAGCAACTGAAATCTGCAGGAAGGTGGCTCTCCAGGAACAGGGTTGGCCACCCCTGAACTAGAAGCTCTGCTTGGTAGAAAAATCATTTGTTTTATACAGAAATCTATAACATATTTGTAATTTTAATAGTTGAAAAATAATATACACTATCTGATAAAAGTCTTGTCATAGATCCCAGTTGTAAGAGCAACAAATAATAACTTGATTTCTTGTTTATTATTTGTAAAAGTGGCAGATCCCATTCATCACAAATACAGCAGAAGACATATTGGAACCCACTTGGAGCCAAGATTCTTACAGAAATCAGTCAAGTTTAGTAAAGAAAAAATCATGGTTTGGAGTTAAATTCAGTATGTGGGAGTGCGAGTGATCTGCAGAGTCGATGTCAACAACAACAACAGCCTGAGGAATCAAGACATTTGTGCTGCCCATTACATTACAAACCACATGAGAGGTCGAATTCTTCAGCAGGATAGCGCTCCTTCTCATACTTCAGCCTCCACATCAAAGCTCCTGAAAGCAAAGAAGGTCAATGTGCTACAGGATTGGCCAGCCCAGTCACCAGGCATGAATATTATTGAGCATGTCTGGGGTAAGATAAAGGAGGAGGCATTTAAGATGAATCCAAAGACTCTTGATGAACTCTGGGAGTCCTGCAGGAACGCTTTCTTTGCCATTCCAGATGACTTTATTAATCAGTGATTTGAGTCATTGTAGAGATGTATGGATGCAGTCCTCCAAGCTCATGATGGAGTCAGACACAATATTCATTCTGTTTCCACTGCAGCATGACTTTATATTTTATACTGGACATCATTTCTGTTAAGTGACAAGACTTTTGTCTTAGCAAGGTCAGATCTTACTGTCCTAATTAAATCATTAAAAATCAAGGCATGATCATATTATGGTCAAATAAGCGTAATCTAGAGGCATTTGCCTTTCATATAAGCCTCTTTTAATAGCAAATGATCAACTAGAAGTCAAGTTATTATTTTGTTGTTCCTAAAACAAGACCTTTCTCAGATATAAGTAGAATTTTTGTAATATATATCTGTAATATTTTGAAATATATGACATCCACAGATGAATTTATATGCTATTTGCCAAACATCAGATTACTTTATAGTGTCCAAATCCAACATGAGATCCACAAATCCCAGAGTTTCCAGAATCGAAACTGTACAAGCTACAAGTGCTTCATCCAGACATTTACTCCAGTTTTCTTTGTCTCCATTCAGGTTGTGGCTCAAATTGACAAGTTAACATCTGACATCGACCTGGACTCAGATGACGACCTGACACTAGTGTGCTGCAGCGAGGACCGCAGTGACCTCCTGCAAACCAAGACTTCATCCGGCAACCATTTACTGCACAATCCTCTGCTAGATACCCTCCGCTACCCAAACACGGCCAAGAAACAAGAGTTAGAGCTATACCGCAGAAGCTGTGGAGATCTACCCGCCCTCAACGGACCCCTGAAGGCCCCAAACAGCCCCAAAGCAACCTGGCTCTTCGGATCTGGAGGACGCCTGCATTACTACGACAAGACTCTATATCACGCGCTGTGCTGCGACGATGATGATTATGACGAAGGCAGAGGTGGAAGGAGCTCTTCAAGGCTGTCGTCCACTGATTCGGTGTTTACAGCTTCTCCGCCGAGGTTTCTGACGCCCAGATGTGACCGTAAAAAATACTCCAGCCCGGACTCGCAGAAGAGAGCCCTCCGTAGCTGCAGCACGCAGACCGTTTCTGATAAAAGCACACAGACACACTTCCCGTACATTCCCAGCCAAACAAAGAGCTGGAAGTGACTACGAGTACTAAAACCTACCCAAAGCATCCCAAAAAATCTGAAGTAATTCATCCACAGAATGAAACGTCTGTTGTTGTTTTTTTTACCGTCATGCTGTTCTTTCACAGGAAGCGGAACTAAAAAAAAAAAAGTAGAGATGCAAATCTGCCAAAGGACATTTTTATTCATAAAATTAATCTATGTGACAATTAAAATAAAATTTAAACAACATTAAAAATCTTTTAAATGTACATTAACATTCAAAGGTTTGGAATAGGCAGGATTAGTATGTTCACCAAGGCTTTACAGCTTTTAATACAGTAAAAATAGTGCATATATATATATATATATATATATATATATATATATATATATATATATATATATATATATATATATATATATACACCCATATATATATATAGTGCATATATATATATATATATATATATATATATATATATATATATATATATATATATATATATACCTGCATATATGTATATATACCTGACTAGAGTCTTGTCAACATACTTACTGGGGTTGTCGCTAGACCATTAATTCACATTACGATACTAAACCAGCTGAAGTAGCGGGATATCAAGAAGTATTGCGATACTGTAATTCATAACTCAAATCTATGAAATAAAGAAAATTGTCAGAAATACTATAGTTTATATGTTATAATAGGCCTATTTGAATTGAAATCATAATTCCCTTTTTATTTAAACATTTATTTGCACATCAATTCCCCTAAAATACAGTTCTTTTTGTTTATTTTGACTGACCAACAAAAATACATTAAAATCAAGGTACAAATTACAGCAAATGAAATCTGTAACAAAAAGATAAAATTAAGGCTGAATATAGTGGTCAAAAATGTGTGAAAAATTAGTTTCAATGTTTTCTGTTGCTCTTTTGTTTTGTTTTTTTATCTATTGTTTTTTTTTTTGTCTTGTAGAGTGAGAATCCAAAGTAATTCAAAATTTTACTTTGTGAGTCGTTCTTTTTAAGAGATTGTTACGGTTGTTGTACACTGTAAAAAAACATCCATAATTTTACGGTTTATTTTTGGCAGCTGGGGTGCTGGAAAAAGAATGTAAAATAACGGCAGTTAAATTACAGAAATTTACTGTAAAATAACAAATATAAAATTACAGAAATTTACTGTAAAATAACGGCCGTTAAATTACTGATATTCACTGTAAAATAACGTAAATAAAATGACAAAAATTTTCTTTAAAATAACGCCCGTTAAATTACAGAAATTTACTGTAAAATAACGGATATAAAATTACAGAAATTTACCAGAAATTTAAATTTAATAAAATTTCTATAAATTAATGTTTGTTATTTTACAGTAAATTTCTGTAATTTAACAGCCGCTATTTTAAGGTTTTTTTTTTCGGCACCCCAGCTGCCAAAAATAAACCGTAAATTCTTTTTACAGCAGAACTACAAAATCATATTGACAGGAACAGAAATAAACTAAAGGATGTGCATTCGAACTAAAGCGTTAGAAAACGTGCAAAAGGCTACCATAAAAGGTGTGAATTCTACAATTAAAAAAGTGCTCCACAGACTATTAAAAAAATGGTCTATTGTTGCACAAGCGTGTGAGCATTTCAGTGACTTTTCCCACATGCAACATTATGTATTTAATAAATAGACCGTAATGGTGATACCACCGTTTACAAACTACAGTGGCACCGCTAGTATTTTAGAGCCATATTGTCATCATACTACCATAGTACCAGTAAACCCTGCAACCCTAACACTTATTTCAAAAACATCAAGAAAAATTATTCCAAACTTTTGACTGGAAGTACAAGTTATGTTTAAGGCTCAAGGTGTTTTTTTTTTTTGCATGCATTTTTTATTTCTCTTTGCTATTTGGGCTTATTGGAACCTAATTAGAATAAAACCCAAGAATCATCTTTTGACATGATGCACTTTTAGAGAAAAATTATGTCTATATACACTGAAAAAAGTGTTGCATGCAGAACTGTTGCAAACAATTTATTTGTGTTGAACTTAAACAAACAAATTAAGTTTAATAATGTTCAACTTAATTTGTTTGTTTAAATTCAGCCCAAATAAACTGTTTACAACCACTTAACGTAAAAAAAAAATTGAGTAAATCCAAAGTATCATCTTTGATTAATATTTTTCAGTGTATGTGGACTCAAGGTCTGAATTTACAATTAACACTTTTTCCTGACAGTTTTTTAATGCATATATAACATACACATTTAAAAAAAAAACTTGCTTTGACTATCAGAGAGTAAAAACTAAATTTTTTTGCCCATTTTGGACAGTTGAAATAGTGTTTTGGACATTTCATATGCTGTAAAACAGTTGCAGGATGACACTGTATGTCTGTAACAAAATATAAAACATTCAAAGTATTTTAAATAGCCAGTTAAGAGCTAAAATGTGCTGTCCACAAATGTGGCCACTAAGCCCTAGGAGGTTAAGAATGAGTGTACGTCGGTGCAATAGCGTAGTGGTTACCACACCGACATATGGTGCAACAGCACATCAGGGCGTCGTGAGTTCGAATCCTGGCTCGAGGACATTTCCTTATCCTACCCCCTCTCTCTCTCTCCCGCTTCGCTTCCTGTCTCAATACTGTCCTCTAATAAAGGCAAAAATGCCAAAAATAAATCTAAAAAAAGAATGAGTGTACATTCACACTATTTTTTTACTATAGAAATGATGTATGCAATTCAAAACGTTTGATTCCTAAATAAGTCATTTTTATTTAATTGTCTTTTTAAGGAACTGGTTGCAGCAAACCATCACTCTCGAAACTGCTTGAAACGAAGCCCTCATGGTGCATTTGTCTCCTTTATAAAGCACATTCATTGTAATTCTTGGACAACCACGACAATCACATCATTCAAATCTTCGCCTTTGTGTTTGGCAGAAGAATGAAAGTCACTGAAATGACATGATGGTAGACTAAATGAATATCATTTCCATTTTGGGTCGTTTTGATTTCTTTTGAAACTCTGTATTCAGGAGTCGATACCTGAATTATGATGAAGAAAAACCCTTGGAGTTTGCACAGAATGTTGTTTTGATTCATTACAGGGCATTATGCCAATATGGAAATAATCACGCATCTCGAAAGAACATTAACGCCACCGCGAAGCCCCCTAAAGAGTGTGAATGGGTTCGGGTCTCACCCACACTGCGCAGTAAATAGACAGTTAAATTAAGCCAAAGCCAGAATCAGCAGAATATAAATCAAGTGCTTTATATTAGGCTGTTATTTCTGAATTAAATGATAAATAAAACTTTCTGGCAGACGCTTCATTCCAAATCATCTTCCTCTCACCAGGACGTTAATTAGTGGAACTGCTTTTCCTCTGATGTATGCACAGATTTACCATAGAAATCACTGCCGTGACAGTGGAACTGCCGCATTAAGCTTTGTCACGCAAACAAAAAAGCACTGAAAAGCACGACAGAGAATCATTTTAGAGTGTTCAGAAAAGATCCATTTATTAGTGGTGGTTGCTTAAGCTCATATTTGCATATAAGGCTCATATAAGATCATTACTGCCATGATTATGGTTAATGACTCAAGCAATCCTCTTACTGTATCATATTTTGCAGCGTAGCTCATTTGTGTTACAGCCATGAATGATGCATAAAACATAGAGGAGAAGTGTTATTATTTTTCTACAGTATGTGATTAGACATGATTTTTGCCTTGTGGACTGCAAAACTGTTTTTAAAAAGTCTTATTACTAAAACATATGTTTGATCTGAGACTGAAATGAGCTCTTTTGATTTGGAATAGTGAAGAAAACACATAGAAATCCCTCAAAACTGAATAGTCACATTTATTAATAATAATAACAACAGCAAAATGTCTTATTTTATCGTTTGCTACAATTGGACTACATCATTCCAAGCTATTTTATACTTCTTAAACTCTCCATTTAATCAATTTCCTGACTGTTAAACAAATTCAGACAGGTTGAGTGCTGAAAACTTGCACACAAATGATTCAATTGCTTGTTCAGTCTGCACATAAGTCAGAATTATTAGCCCTCCTTTCAATTTTCTATTTTAAATATTTCCCAAATGATGTTTAACAGAGGAAATTTTCATAGTATGTCTGATAATGTTTTTTCTTCTGGAGAAAGTCTTATTTGTTTTATTTCAGCTAGAATAAAAGCAGTTTTTAATTTTTTAAAACCCATTCTAAGGTCAAAAGTATTAGCCCATTTAAGCTATATTTATTTTTGATAGTCTGCAGAACAAACCATCGTTAAAGAATGACTTGCCTAATTACCCTAACCTGCCTAGTTAACCAATTAACCTAGTTATGTCACGTTTCAGGATTGAAACAGGAACAAAAACGGGTGTAGAATCCAAGTGCAGATCTTTAATGTGAAAGTGCAGCAACAGTGACAAAATCCAAAAATCAAAGTAACAAATTAACAAAATAAACAAACAAACAAACAACTCAAACAGATTAAACTTGGACTAAACTTTAACACTAAGACAAGATACAATAGCAAGATCAAGATCAGAAACAACATACCAACAATGACAACGACCAACTGACAAACAGAGGATGAATGACTGAATATATAGTCCAGGTAATCACAGAGAACGGAGACAGCTGTGGTTGTAAATCAGTGTAGATGAGAGACCAGGTGTGTGTGCGAAAGAATGTATGGAAATGTAGTTCTAAAGCCACTGTAGTCCGCTGGGGTTGCTGGCGAACTACAGTGGCATCTGGTGGACAAACACAGTTATGACAAGTTAAGCCTTAAAAAGTCACTTTAAGCTGTATAGAAGTGTCGGTAACACTTTATATTAACTACACACTAAATCATTTATTAAGCATTAGCAAATAGTGAATTCATTATCTATTAAGCATTAACTCTACATTAATAAACGTTAGTAAGCAGTTTATAACTGCAGCTACAAATGCTCTTTTCTTGACTTATAACCACATTTAAAATGTGCTTAATAATTGTATTTTCATACTAAGTAAATGATTAATTGTTCATTACTAAATTTAGTATCGCATTATTTACAAACCAGTTGTATTTAAGTATAGTTAAGGGTTTTTAGGATCATTCAGAATGAGTTAGTAAATGATTAATAAACTATTGAAATCAACATTTATATGTTTTATTATTCAGGCATATACTAATAGTCAACTAATATGTTAATAAATGCTTTATTAACTCAACTTCATGCAGTTTTGTGACCTAATCTAAAGTGCGGACTATTCATGCTTTATAAAATCCCTTATAAATGACAAATAAAGGCTTAGAATCAAATGAACTATAATCTTTGCAATCTTTTCTAAAATGTAAAATTACTGTAAAGTTTAAACATTGCTGAATAACAGGAGTGTCAAAATACAACAAAACTGGATAAAACAACAATATAATAATTTAACATTATAATAAGATGCAATGTTTAAACTCTACAGTGATTTTATTTTAGATCAGGTTGCAAAGATTTATTTTTTATTTGAAGTACAGTTTCATTTGTGTATCTTTAAATGAATAGGAATAAATAATGTCATTTTTCCTGTTTAGAATTTAACTGAGCCTTTATTTGTCATTTATAAAGGATTTATAAAGCATGAATATTCCTCACTTTAGATTTGGTCACAAAACTAGGTGAAGTTGAGTTGATAAAGCATTTATTAACATACATAGTAACCATTAGTATATGCCTGAATAATAAGACATATAAATGTTGATTTCAATATTTTATTAATCATTTGCTAACTCATTCTAATTGATCCTTAAAACCCTCAACTACTCTTAAATACAAACGGTTTGTAAATAATGCGATACTTAATTTAGTAATGAAAAATAAATAATTTACCAAGCATGAAAATACAATTATTAAGCACATTTTAAATGTGGTTATAAGTCAAGAAAACAGCATTTGTTGCTGCAGTTATAAACTGCTTACTATCGTTTATTAATGTAAAGTTAATGCTTAACGGATAATGAATTCACTATTTGCTAATGTTTAATAAATGATTTTTAGTGTGTAGTTATTAGTGTTACCGAAGTGTCTTGAAAAATATCTAGTCAAATATTATTTACTGTCATCATGGAAAAGATAAAATAAATCAATTATTCGAGATTAGTTATTAAAACATGTTTAGAAATGTGTTGAAAAAATCACTCTGTTAAACGGATATTGGGAAAAAATTTAACAGGGGGGTGAATAATTCAGGGGGGCTAATAATTCTGACTTCAACTGTACATCAAGTGCATGTGTAACCCCGCCTGTCCTACGCCACCCAACCCTCTCCGAGCTGGTTTCGAACTGGCGACCTTCCACATGGGAGTCGGTTGCTCTAACAAGGAGGATAAAGACCATAGCCTCTAGCATCTGTCACTAGAGCACCTTTAGAGGTCAGAGGAGTGAGGTTTACCTGCACAGCACCTACTAACACATGGTTTAAAAAAATCAGGTTTAAAGACATCAACAAACTACAGCTACTTCTATGAACAGCTCAAGCTTTTAAAGGGGTCCTATTATGCCGTTTTATAAAAACGTGATTTTGTTTTTGGGGTGAACTAGAACATGCTCTCAATGTTTGGTGGTCCAAAAAAAAAACACATTATTACACTACCTTTCTTCCTAGCCTGGGAAAAATGGCTTGATAAGCTCTGGGTTGAATGAAGACCCGCTTTCCGAAAAACAAAACACGCAAAGTTGTGATTGGTTCGCTGTCCCAGTGCATTGTGATTGGCTAATGGCTTAGACAGTGTTTCAGTATGGCCACACCCCTCACCAAATCAGCAAGGGACCAAGGATTTCATCTCTGTTATTCCAACACAATCTCACGGCAATTCGTAACTTTTTCATTTAGTGGCTAATTCGTATGAATTCGTACGATCTAATTCGTACAATTTAGTATGATTTGCTTATCCCCCAATGACGGTTGGGGTTAGGGGTGGGTTAGGTGCCACGCCTCCTTGTTAAAATCGTATCATTTCGTACGAATTAGCCACTAAACTGGCAAAACGTAAAATACTTACGTTTTCTCAGGAGATCAGGCTGGGTATTCGCAAATGATGTTGTTCTGTTTGCTGTATCAAACATGAACCTTCAGCATGCGCTGGGGCGGTTTGCTGCTGAGTGTTTGTGAGTCCCAAATAACACTGTAGTCTAACCGAGTAGTTCTTGAAAAGGGATTTAAAAAGGTCCCTTTTAAAACTTGCATCAGTTACTAAAGCTTAAAAGACAAGAACGCATAATAGGGCTGCTTTAAGTGGCAGTGAAATGAGGCACTGAAATCTTTGTTCTGTTACGGGCCATTGAACAATGGTCAAATGAGTTCAAGTGCAATGTTGGAACTGAACCAATGCCTGAGTAGTAACGATGTAATATCCTCAATAACATTCTTGATTTTCTTAGAAAAAGCCTGCTTTTGTGACATGTTGAAAGCACAAATCAAACCTTTCAAGATCTCAACTATACAGCCCTTAGGGTTCAAAGTGTAGAAGTCATTCACGGGGAGAGAAGTTTTGATAAACATCCTACATACTGATAGGTTTGCACAAAAATTAAGACTGGAATTACTGATGACTCATTCTAGGCATGTTCCTTCTGTTGTTTTCTGGGACACAAAAAACTGTGAAAAAATGTATTGTACACTTTAATCTTTGGAAGACTGCTACCTTTTACAATCACAAACAACAGCAGCATTACAAATCTGAATACACACTGCTTTATTAAATACCAGAAAGAGCATAATAGGGGCATTTAACAACCAAACAACAATGCCCAGACAACATTTTTCTTTATTTATTAACAATGTATAAATCTTATTGTGTTTTATAGGCATAAATAACTCCCTTTGTGTTAAAAGAAATTAATAAAAGTTTCATAAGCTGAGTGTTTCTGATATTCCTGAAGCAGAACTGAAAAACAAAGCGCTGAGATGTAATTTAGAGCAAAAGAGTTTTGAGTTTGATTCAGGAGTTTGAACCAGTTTCATTTAAGGCAACACGGGCTTATTGGAAATACTTAAGCTGCTTCAGAGTATATTTTTATGAACCAACAAACTTAAACATACGTTCGACTGCAGGTTCTAGTTAAAATGAACAATACGGGGCAGTATGACACCAACAACTTTTGTTCCTTTTCATTCATTCATTCATTTTCTTGTCGGCTTAGTCCCTTTATTAATCCAGGGTCACCACAGCGGAATGAACCGCCAACTTATCCAGGAAGTTTTTATGCAGCGGATGCCCTTCCAGCCACAACCCATCTCTGGGAAACATCCACACACACATTCACAGACTACGGACAATTTAGTCTACCCAATTCACCTGTACCACATATCTTTGTACTGTGGGGGAAACCGGAGCACCCGGAGGAAACCCACGCGAAGGCAGGGAGAACATGCAAACTCCACACAGAAACGCCAACTGAGCCGAGGTTCGAACCATCAACCTTCTTGCTGTGAGGCGACAGCACTACCCACTGCGCCACTGCCTCGCCCCTGTTCCATTTCACACTAATGATATTTACAGGGACATATTATTGATGAATAAAAATTATTCTTATTAAATGAACAGTGTCTATGATTCATAATCGAATACGGTTGTCTTACCTACGAATCTCCATTTAAAAACGTTTGTGCTGTGGTCGGTTTGCTCAGTAGCACGCTTAGTACAGCGTTGTACATGCAAAGCAATCTGGCTTGAGAAAAAACTGTGTAATGTCGAGATAAAACCGTATACAAAATATTTTAACTTTTGAAAGCACTATTGATTGGGTTTAGTGAAGTCTTTGGGTCAGCGGTTTGCTGGTCTCTGTGATCTGTATGTGCTCCTTTCTCTTGAATATGTACATGAAGGATGTGTATGTGAAACGGACAACAAAATGTATAGCCTAAGGGTGCTTTCACACCTGCCTTATTTAGTTCGATTGAATCGCACTAGAGTTCGTTTGCCCTCTTGGTGTGGTTCGTTTGGGCAGGTGTGAATGCAGCAATCGTACTCGAGTGCGCACCAAAAGCGGACCAAATAAGTGTACTGAGACCTGCTTGAAGGAGTGGTCTCGGTACGCTTTCAAACGAACCCTGGAGCGGTTCGTTTGTGGTGAGAATATGATCCGTACTAAAACAGGTCCAACTGCAATAAGTACTGCGCCTCTTGGACTAATCCAGCTGCCGTAGGCCAATGCGCTGTGCATTATGGGATATGAAGGAAAATATTTGTTAACAGCGCTTTACCAACAGAGAGAGAGAGGGGGGAAAACATTACCTGATGGATCGTTGGTAATATTTCCGTCACAGTTTAGCTAAATTAATTCACGCCAATCTCCTGCAGTGAAGAGCGATGCATTAAAACCCTGTTTTCCAGCCGCGGCCGTGCTTCATTCTCAAAATGTGTAATTTTCCTCCAGAGTAAAAACAACATTTTGTGTCTGCCGGTTTTGTTTACTTGCGTTTGCATTTTCCCACACGTGAATTCTGACCAATCAATAAGCAGTTTAGGAAATATGTTCAACAACATCTGGCCAATGAGAGATGTGAATTTTGTCAGACTAGTTATGGGAAGTTCGGATCATTTTACTGACTCAGATCTTTGAGTCTCGTTCATCAAGATGAACGAATCTTTTTCGAGTCATTTCGCTCATTTGGTTCAATTTGCCAAAATATTAATAAAATGTTACGAATTGCTTCCAAACACATCTACAACTAGCCCAAAAGGCTGATCGCACGACAAATAAGTCATAAATAGAATATAAGAAGGAGAAAATAATAATTCAATGTTGACCTGCTCTTTTCTATATGAAGGTAATGTTGTCTCTTTGCTCAGCTCACCTCTTCATGTCTTGAAATGTCAAGGGTTCGTTCACGTTACACTGACAGTCACATATAATCTTAATCAATGCACAGTCTAAGCCGATAGGAGCCATGATCGTTCGTTCATCACGTGAGAGAATGACTCAAACCCGAGGACTCGAGAGATGAACGGATCAATTCTTTTTCTGGCTCTAAACGCATATGATTGGCCCGAGAGGAACGAGTGACTTAGACCCGATAGAGGACTCGAGAGAAGATCGGTTCAATTCTTTTTCTGGCTCTAAACGCGTATGATTGGCTCGTGATGAACGAGTGACTCAGACCCTATAGAGGACTCGAGAGGTGAGCGGATCAATTCTTTTTCCGGCTCTAAATGCATATGATTGGCTACTGCCAATGTGATGAAGACTTGAAATTAACGATACCTGAACAAATGTGCGCACGCGCGGATGAACGCATCACTCCCTGAGAGGACTCGTAGTTCCCGAGTCGTATTGTAGATTAGTTCAAAATGAACGAATCATTCATGAACGACCCATCCCTAGTCCGGACCAAAGCCAGCAGTGTGGTGTGAAAACGACTCAAAGACGGCAGAAAATGCAACAATGTATCATTTATTCCCCTTGGTCCGGACCAAATGAAGCAAACTACAGATGTGAAAACACCCTTAGTAATGCATTTCAGATTTGGTGGATCTGAAATATGCAACTAAATGTACAGGGAGCAACATAATTAACATTGTGCAAAAATGCAGGCTATAAGGCAAATAATACCAATAAGTAGCGCTGGGCGATAATTCGGTATCGATAATTATCACGATATATAATTTTTCGCTTAAACGATAATGACAGCTCAATAATTGCTTGATAATATTTACGCACTATGTGTAACACTGCGCAGGCATTTTGCAGTCTGCCCTTCAGGATGCCGCATGCAGTATACAAGTTTACAGCCATACAGTATTGGTTGCACTTGGAGGAGTGAGACAAAAAAAGGTAAAAAAGGTCACAAACATTGTTGACAAGAAACGTCACTAGACTTTAGTAGTCTTGAGCTACATAGTATTCCGACACTGCAAATTGTGCAGACGACTCGTGCCGTCAAAAGCAGACAACACCACAAACCAGTTTCATCATTTAAAACAGTACCACCAGTATGCAGATGCTAATAAAATTACAGACCCGAACAAATGTTGGTAAACCAGCGCAGCTACCCAGCAGAATTTCATGTCAACATTTTTGAAAGCCGTGCCTTACGAGAAACCCCCCCAGAAAAGGCATACGAAAGATATGACAGACATCACAATCTCAATGAACGCTTGATGCTTGCTGTAAACTACACTGCGCTATTTAAGGGCATTTGTTTCAACATTGATCGACTCTTATGTTGTCAAGCTTATGTTTTTTATATTAAGATATTTGTTTTGAAATCTGTAACACCACTATTGTCCCTCATCGACGGTAAAACAACCAGCCTTTATATATTTATAGGACATAATCAGATTTTTAAGACATATTCATTGAAATAGTGACATATTAAAAATGCAGCAAATATATGACATGTTTACAACAGCAGTGGATCATTAATTCAATCCTTATTTTCCATGGAGTGAAGCATCATCTACCCGCAGTTGTTTAAGACTGGTACAAACTAATTAAATATATATATTTTTCTTTGAAAGTGTATCTTCATTCATTCATTTTCTTGTCGGCTTAGTACCTTTATTAATCTGGGGTCGCCACAGCGGAATGAACCACCAACTTATCCAGCAAGTTTTTACGTAGCGGATGCCCTTCCAGCCGCAACCCATCTCTGGGAAACATCCACACATCCACACTCATACACTACGGACAATTTAGCCTACCCAATTCACCTGTACCGCATGTCTTTGGACTGTGGGAGAAACCGGAGTACCCTGAGGACAAAGGGAGAACATGCAAACTCCACACAGAAACGCCAACTGAGCCGAGGATCGAACCAGCGACCCGGCAACCTTCTTGCTGTGAGGCAAACGTGCCACCCACTGCGCCACTGCGTCGCCAAGTGTATCTTTTTGCAACGAATTTTGTTTTGTATAATGTGTAACTTAATTTTTCATGTATATTTTCATGGTCAGTTCCCTGCTAGCGCAACTCATGTGGCACAAATCCGGCCCACACCAGACACTTAAATCCGGCAAACACACAGCATGGAATGATGGCACTTGGGCGGTCCACTTCTGTTAGCCAGATCTGGGCCACAATTAAGCCATAGCAATAGCAGGGATTGACATTAAGCAGTGATTATCATACATTTTACCCAACCTAGGCTCATTCTAAAAACGTAGTCCTGTGGATGTCCTGGGAGGTACATATTTTTGCGTTTTTGTTTACGCGAATCCACGAGAGATCGCTGTGTGCGTTTTTTCGTATATCAAATGTCTCTAACGAGTGCTGTTCGCGCCCGCACTGTTCTCGCGCAAACTGTTGGACTTCAAAGGGTCCAGTGCATGTTCAAAAATGGGTTCGGAGTCAGTCAGTAAAAATTATAAGTTTTATTTGCTCAAGCAGGAAAGAAACCAAAAGCAATACACTGCGCAGGAGAGGTTCAACTCTGAACTCTTTTTCAGAGACACATCCTTTTTATACCACAGTTGTTTGTCTTCCGTGCATCTTCACTTGGTTTAACCTTTTAAGGCAAATGTCTCCTTATAACACACACACTGCTCATACATCCTGTCCTTTCTCAGAACTCTCTGCCCTTTCTATGCACCCTTGCGACACTTCTCTATTTTGTGCATGCGATTTGCAGCACTTAGCAGTTTGCAACATCTCTGACAGTTTCACAATAATTAACACTTTATAGGTTAATTGTTTAAGCCTTCTTATGCATGGAAAACGTGTAAAAATTTTATTTCAACTAAAAAACACCACAAAACCCACCAGAGAACGCTGTCGACCGACCGTCTGTCTGACTTACTGAATGGCCAAAAGACTGACCCACCCTCCTCCTTCCTTAAACCCAACAAATTTTTATCTATTAACCCGCCCACAATTTATAAAAACTGTCCAGAACAATTCCTCGTCTGATTTTTACAACGTTTTCGTATTTTACCACATTATCACCCTGTTATTCACTCATTCATGTTACTTTTTGAATTCTGTTTTTGTCTTACCTGGTTTCTAAAACCGCTTTTCCCCCTTCGTTGTCGTCGTGGTCAACTCCTCTCTGCATCTCAAGTCCGCCGACGTACACGACAAGCTAACTGGACAAACTGGTTGCAGCGGAAAAGCCCTTTGCACGAAGGAAAGAGGTCACACGGTAAGCGCGAAAAGGAACAATGTCATACTGCCCCCTAGTGTCACTTAAAAATTGAAATACAAACATACGTACTTCCCGCTACATAATTTGCGGTCTCCAGAAACGTCCACGAGACTATGTTTTCTGAATGAGCCTGTGTTGATTTTACCATTCATTTGTCCCAGAAAAAAGTGTCTAAAACACAAATTGGCCAGATAAAGAGAGTTTATAATTGTTCAAATGAATGAATTACTTCTTAGCCAAATTGAGGTGCATCTGACAGAGCAAAACATCAATCCATCATTAGCTTCATGTATAGTATAACCCAGTTAAAACTCTTCCCTTCTGGATTTGATGGATTTTCATTCCCTTTTCTCATAGTCTGCCTTTTGTGTTTTGTTACACTGAAAAAAGAAATAAAAAATTCATAAGACATGGCTGAGTAAAGAAACTTGTGTGATACAATTTTGAACAAAATCAGGGCGAATCAAAGTTTGTTTTGTGTTTCACTCTTAAAGTTTAAGGAGCCAGGAAGATCCCAAAAGGGGTTTTCACAGAGATGCGAGAGAAGAACTTTCTTGGTTCCCCCCAAAAACCTATTACTGGAAACATAACACATCTTTTTCATGGACTTTAGTAATCTAAAAAACAATTTTCCACTATAAAAAACCTTTTGTGAAATTGAAAGGTTTGATGGATGTTCAAGTGTCTTCATGGAACCACGGCTGATGATAAAGAAACTTTATTTTCAAGTTTTTTTTTCAGGTGATTGAAATAGCTTGCCAATGTAAAATGTCCAGTAAAGCTTGCTCCACCTTTGAACTCCAATTGGTCAGTGGTGATGAAATGCAATCTCAGGGCAATACGTAACTTCTTGATTTAGTGGCTAATTCATATGAATTCGTACGATTTAATTCACACAATTTAGTAAGATTTGCTCATCACCCAATGACAGTTAGGGTTAGGGGTGGGATTGGGTGCCACACCTCCTTTTAAATTTTTTTTGTACGACTGAACTCGTACAAACTGCCACTAAACTGACAAAACGTAAAATACTTTCGTTTCCTTGTGAAATCAGGCTGAGTAATGACGTAATAGGGTGTTTGTCTCTGAGGATCTGCCTTATGTCATGAAAAAAAATTTCTGGCTCATTTATAGATTGATTAACTTTTCTTGTAACCTTAATGTGCATCTCAATCAGCTCCCTAACTCCTATAGGGTCAAGGATAGGTTAGTCGTGTACACAATTTTGGGAACTGATAAGTTTAGTAATGAGCTTGGTTCACCAAACATTAGGTGACACTCGAGAACATTCATTGTACACCATTAAATTTCCTTCGGCTTAGTCTCTATTTCAAAGGTTGCCACAGTGGAATGAACCACCAAATATTACATCAACTGTTTTATGCAGCGGATGCCCTTCCAGCCGCAGACCAGTACTGGGAAACATCCATACACACTTCTTCACAAACCCTTATACATTCCGGCCAATTTAGTTGATTATACTCACCTGCAATGCATGTCTTTGAACGAGGGGAGAATGTGCAAACTCCACATAGAAACTCCACATTATTGAAGTGCAGTACAGACATGTAAACACCACAATCAAACTAATACTTTCATTTAGAACTATTTGCCACCTTTTACGACAGGATATTTTATACACACATAGTGCCGGCCCGTAGGGTTAAGGGACCCTAGACGAGATATAAAAAAAACAAAATTGGGTCCACTTGTGTAAAAACAGTGAGAAGCACAAAAAAAAAAATGCAATTTTGATATTTAAGTGTATACATTTTTATTAACTCTAACAATATAATACATATGTAAAAATACATATGTAAATATATTTAAGACCTGATACTGCACTACTAAATAGCAGAACATTCCTTTATTTTGAGCTTACTTTTCTTTTCTTTTTTTTCGGCCCTGGAAAAACGCAGTTTGGTTTGGAGGCCATTTAATTTCAAGTTAAAATTTGATTAATTGAATTGAATAAAGACCAATTAAAAAATAAACAATGACACTAAATTATATAAGTCATATCCAACGTGAGCAATTTGGAGAGATATGCGCAATCTGTGTAGGAATACGTTTTGTCATTCTAGTCCACCCAATAGCCGATCGCAGGCTGTGCTGTGCAAGATAGAGAGTGGTGCTGCTGGGTATGTTTCTAATATTTTTTGCTTTTATTCATGCTGTTGTTGTGTATTTATTATTATCGTTTTCAGCCGTTTGTCATGTATAAATTAACTAGACCTATTTTTTTTTATGAAATGTGGCGGTTATTTTTTTCTCACCGTCATTGTGCATTGAATTGCGTTTAATGGGGTTTGTGCACTGCACAATTTGCATAGTTTTTTAATTTACTTTTACATTTTTTTGGGGGGAGGTTTCACCTTTATTGGATAGGACAGTAGAAAGTATTGACAGGAAAGAGGAGAAGGATTGGCATAGGACCGCAAGGAGGGAATCAAACTCGGGTCGCCATGAGCATGTGTTGACGCACTAACCAATACACAACTGGCGCCGACCTCAACTCGCATTGTTAATAATTAAAACATTACGCTTGTCCTCGCGCTTACGTTCACTGTACATCTCAACAACACAGGCTTATCCTAAAAACGTAGTCCTGCGGACATTTGCGAAGATCGCAAATTATGTAGCTAGAGGTACGTAAGGCTGCATTTCAGTTTTTTAAGCGAATGCTACGGGGTGGTATGACACCGTTCCTTTTAGCGCTTGCCGGCTGACTGTGACCGTGTGGAGAGCTTTCCCGTCCCGTTTTGTCCAGTTAGCTTGTTGTGTACGTTGGCGGACTTGAGATGAAGAGAGGAGCTAACAACAACGACGATCGGGTTCGATTCCAGGGAAGATCGGTTCCAGAAATAACAAAAAAAAAAAAAAAAACGGAATCCAAAATGAATAAATGTATAACAGGGTGATAATGTAGTAAAATCCGAAAATGTGGTAAAAATCAGACGAGTGCTTTTTTTTTCTGGACGGCTTTTGTAAACCGTCGGTTGGGTTTAGGGAAGTAAGCAGGTGGGCGGGTCAATCTGTAAAATTGGTTGGGTTTAGGAAAGGAGGAGGGTGGGTCGGTCGATGGGCCGGTCGCCCAGTCAATCATTCGGTTGGTCGATAGTGGCCTCTGTTGGGTTCACGCGAGAACAGCGGGGGCATGAACAGCACTCGCAAGAGACATTTGAGATGCGAAAAAGCGCGCACAGCGGCCCTTCGCGGATTCGCGAAAACAAAAACTGCAAAAATACATCCCTCCAGGGACATATTTCGCGGTCTCCAGAACTTTTGCGGGACTACTTTTTCAGAATAAGCCCCCTAGGTCAGTGCCTATACTGCCTGTTGGAAGGGCCGGCACTGTACACACGTCTGTTTGACACTATTCTCTGCACCTACCGAGTCAGTGAAGGACCACTGACTGTGGAGGTTTTTTTCTCCCATTCAGTGTGCAGTATCAAATTCCATTAAAACAACACTCTTCCAGCAGTTCATACTAACATCCAATATCTCGTTTGTCACGGGGACATGCCTGAAATGTACCCGAATGAAAGTGAACATGCCAAACTGCAGTTAAAGTCAACAAATTAAAAATGAAACGCCCCAAATTACAGGAAACCCCAGAGGAAATGTGGATATCGTGGTGACGCAATGATGTTAATCGAATTATGTGCTATAACATGTCAAACATGATCATGAAAGAAACATAAATTAAAAAGCAACTCATGTAAACACCTTAATCTTATTATTGTCTTGATTAAGGCAAATAATTTGATTATTGATGTCCATGTGAACGTAGCCAGTGTAAAACAAAGCCTAGGTCACAAATGAAAGAAGTTTCTCTTACAATTTTTTTTACATTATATTAATGTCAAGTCCAATGAAATCAATGAAAATCTAACTTTTAAATGTACTTACCATCAGGCCTTTATAGGTAACTTTATCTACAGTAAAACAATAAAAATTTTAGCTGAAACTTTAGTCCTGTGTGATTCATTTAATGCAAAGTAAAGGTGACCTGAAAAAAATCATACAGGCAAAACTAAATTAATGCAAAAGGCTCCAGACGATGCATCAAGCTCTTATGCTCAAAACAGTAAGTCAGCGCAAGATATTGAGCATTATTTACAACATTATCTGTAATTCAGTCACATGATAATGTACATTAAACATTGGGACAATACATAAACTAAGCATGCCGTCCCTTTAAGCCTAATTAAACCATGAATAAATCCCCAGCAGTGTGTGTTATTATAAGTGTTGACAGTATAGCAGGTCAAATGGAGGAAATTAATTAAGAGGCAAGACTCACGGTCCGTAATGTCAAACACATTAGCCAGGGCGGATCTGAACTTTGACATTTCAGGCTCTTTCCTTCAAAAGACTCACCAGGCCGTGATCTCAGTTCGTCTGTCAGCCCGAACGAGGTTATTTAATTGGAGTCTAAATCATAAAGCTTTACCTCGGGCCCATTTCAGCTTGAGAGGGCTGTTACGCAATCATCTATAATAAAAAGCCAATCACTGAAACTGCCTTCGAGGGACGCTGTGCAGTTCTACCTTTTAATCCGTTATACGAGTGGAGACCAATTATAAATAAGCCAAATACAAGGGTGAAGATTAATTTAGGAGTAGTAGTGCAGTCAAAAATAGACATGCAACTACCACAAAAAACTAACAACAACAAATGTTCTTAATGAGATTTAATATGAACGATAAATACTCTTACTTTTCATTGCTATGTATTATTAATGTTGTGTTTATTCATGTATATAATATTTGTATTTCCTTATTGTTGGCATGTCTGTTTAAGTTTGTGCTTAATAGTATTCATCTTTATTAGTGCTAGTTTTAAATAAACTAATTTTGAATATTAATTAATAATGATTTTTTTTAATATAGGGAAAGACACATGACCCCTTGGTGAAATGAATTAATTAGGACCCTCTGGTGGAAACTATCTAATTAATATATAGTTATGTATATTTTTCTCCCCCAATTTCTGTTTACACAGAGCAGATTTTTTCAACACATTTCTGAACTTAATAGTTTTAATAACTCATCTCTAATAACTGATTGATTTTATCTTTGCCATGATGACAGTCAATAATATTTGACTAGATATTTTTAAGACGCTTCTATACAGCTTAAAGTGACATTTAAAGGCTTAACCAGGTTAATTGGGTTAATGATGGTTTGTTTTGTAGACTATCCAAAAAATAGCTTAAAGGGACTAATAATTCTGTCCTTGAAATGGTGTTTAAAAAATTACAAAACGCTTTTATTCTGGCCAAAATAAAACAAATAAGACTTTTTTCCAGAAGAAAAATATTATCAGACATACTGTGAAAATTTCCTTGCACTGTTAAACATTATTTGGGAAATATTTAAAAAAGAGATAAAATTCAAAGAGGGGCTAATAATTTTGACTTCAACTGTATATGTATGTATGTATATATTAGTGCTGTCAATCGATTAAAAAAATAACTAATTAATCACACTTTTTTTGAAAATTAATCGCATTTACAAGACTGACACTTTTGGCTATTTTAATGTGAAAATTATGTAAACGCAAGACAAAAACTATTTAAATTTAAAATATAATTGTTTATTAGATTTTTTGTTTAACTTGTAACATATTTCTTCATGTAAACAACAAACCCACAATTAACCATCAAGGTCCTGGCTTGACCGCCATATTTATCACAGAAATTAAAACACAGGCATGTTAGTGCCAAGTTGGATTCTAAGTGGACTGCAAAAAAAAAAGCCAAAATATAGGCATTGCAGATATGGAAAATGGAAAATTATAATAACAATACTGTATTAAATACAAACAATTATACTTAAATGCTGTGTTTACCCTTTAACTACAGGGAACAAGGTGGGAACAATGCTTTACTTTAATTTAAAACCCGCAAATGCTGTATTTACCCTTTAACTACCGGGAACAAGGAGGGAAGAAGCTGGACTTCAACGCACAAGTGTATATTTGAACAGTAAGAAAAGAGAAAACAACAGCAGCAGTTTTAATTAATTGAAGACCAAATTACTACATTTTTCTAAGCATCAGCTAGCTATACATTCACTGAAATGCAACAGTTGGTAACCCTCACTGCAAACAGTAGTAAAGATGCGAGCCTATTTTAATCCGCATTAGATCCTGATGATACGCCTATATCATGGAAAGTTATTTGTTGATGGTGATGTTGAGACATTGCTGGAAGTGGTGAGATCGACCAGTAAGCTTTCATAAGGTAAGTAATGTATGCAAATATATTTGAAATTAAATTGCAGATTTAAAATACATACAGTATACAATAAGGGTTCATAATGTCACGGGTTGTAAACATTTTATTCATTAAACACCCTATATAAAACCCAAGCACTAAATAGGAGTACTATTATTAATGTACTCATGCAGGTGTTTGCAGGTTGCATTGCACCACCCTTGCATAATGTAATTCTTTATATGTATACAATACTTAAAGAAAAGTACATCGTAAATTTAATACTTATTCGTTTCTTTGCGTGTTAAATATTATATTGTTATCCACTTATTACCCAATCATTATGGCTTGATCCACTGCACTTTATAGAAAAGTACATCATAAACTCAATATACTTACGTGGTACTTTGCATGTTACATATCTGGTTGTTACCCCCTTATTACCCAAGCATTTCAGTATGTTCCCTTATACCTACACTTACTTTCTTTATACTTATACTATACGTATAGAAGAGTACACCGTTATTTTACTGTACGCAGTACTTTATAGGGTTGTAAGAAAGCATTAATAACATTTATCCTTTTAACCAATGGTAGACCTACACATAGGCCTACTATTAATATTGTTGTTTATCATATGCTTGTGAAATAATTCCTTTAAAACCTTTATTTTACATCTACAGAATGGTGAGAAAATCATAACCTTGCTTTTAAGCTAAATGAATCGTGGTTCTCATTTTGGCCACAATCGTGCAGCCCTATCCCCAAGTGACAAAATGGTTTTAGTTAACTTTTGATGATTTTTTTAATGTTTTTTTTATTATTAATAATATTATTTAATATTTAAATGCTTGTATGTTTTATTTTGCTAAAAACATTGGCTTGCTGATTTTGTATTATTTTAATTTAAATAAAACAAAAAAAATTATGTTGCATTGATAAGCATTTATCTTATTTGTTCATTAGTTTATTTTATAAATGTTTATTTATAAAAACAATTATTAAAATACATTTTTTTTGTAAAAATGATAAAAATATTTCATTCCAAAATAAGATTTTTTTTCATTTATTATTTTAACCCAAATTTGCATTTACAGTGATTTTCAGATGTTTCAGATCAAACGACAATAGCAACCTCACAATTTCACAGTGTAGCTTACAGACTCTTCCCTTTCCCACCAAAGTATATCATAACCTGCTCCGTGTTCATGCTGTTCTTGTCAAACGTCTTTCCACCAGTGGATCCTTTCTCCTGATACTGGATTATTGTAGTTGCGATTAAAATGGATACGCTCATGATTATATTTGGCTGACTGTGGAAACTGGTTCCATGTCAGGGACCATGAGCTGCTGCTGCGGTGTGAAACTGTTTAGTCGGCCCTGAACATGTAGATCTGCTAGACAGACGCTTCTGACTACATGCTGACACGGCGGAAACATCATTACACTTATACTGACCTTGGCCAGTTCAATAGTTCAACTGCGTCAAGAGATATACTTATAGTCAACATTTTATCTGATTATATTAGTTTAAGTAATAGGTAAACTGGCATTAAAGTGATATCTCACCCCAAAAAACGACTATTCTGCCATCCTCCACTTGTTCAAGACCTGTTTGAGTTTCTTTCTTCTGTTGAACACAAAGGAAGATGTACTGAAGAATGCTGGACAAATACATCCATTGACTTCTATTGTATTTTTGGTTTCTATGTGCGTCAATGCCTGCTTTTCCCCAGCATTCTTCACTTCAGAATAGCTTGTTTTGTGTTCAACTGAAGAAAGAAACTCATACATGTTTAAACCTTTCCAGTGTAAATAAATGGTGAGGAAATTAGAATATTTGTGAGAACTATCTGTCTAAAGGCATTTCTTGTTCATTCAAATATCCAAAAACCACTAAAATGCTGTTACAAACTGACTGATTTACTTATGCATTACGCCAAATGATTCAAAGAATGATCGAATCCAGAAAAATAAGCAATTTTAACTAGTGACCATGTTAATGACATCACAAAAATGTTTGTCAGGGAGCATGTTTGTTTAAGTGTTGGTGAGTTTTGCACTCACGGGTTTACTGAGGTTTAGTGAAGTGAATTGAAGCAAACACAAAGTTTCTGAGTGGAATACACTTTTTTCTTGAGAATACAGAATTTGTGACAATTTGGGAAATACATAATTTCAAGAAGTATTGAGAGTAAACATTAAGGGCTCTATTTTGACGGTCCATGCGCAGAGCACAAGACGCAGGGCGCAAACGCTTTCAGGGCGTGTCAGAACGCGTTTTTGCTAATTTACGGATGGGAAAATCTGCTTTGCGCCAAGGCACATGGGCTAAAAGGGTTGAGTTTATTTTCTTAATGAGTTATAGGTGTGTTTTGAGAATAAACCAATTAAAGTCTCATCTCCCATTCCCTTTAAGACCCAGCTGCGTCGCGCTAAGAGCGCATTCGCTATTTACAGGACGCAAAGTGAGTCTAAGTGGAAAAAATGAGCATTTCACAAGCAAACAGTTAACAGTTGACAGTTTTTTTTTTAACAGAAAACTTTTAAACAGAGCATCTACTGCGTGAGAATGAGAGATAATGGATCTACTTTCACTTTCGCTCTTGGATAGGGAAATGAACAAATGAACAATAATGACCAAGTTTGTTCAAAATAGAGTTATTTCCAAATACACCTGCCATGCCCCATATGGTCTAAAACCTGACAAGTGGGCAAATCTAAGCTTGATTTTAATAAAACAACTATAAATATGGATATAAAAAATAATACTGCTAATAATAACAACATTATACAAAAGCAATTTGTTATGAATGAACTGAAAAAGCCTCCCGAGATGAAGAAGACATAAAAGCAGTGATTTTTCATATTTATGTAGGCTAGAAAATAATATACTTTTGTAATATTTTAATCCTTTATATTTATATCCTTAATCTATTCTTATTATATCCTATATAAATCCTTAATATAAAAATTTTTTCATATGTAAAGATATTTGTCTATTGCTCTCCTGTGCGTATTAAGCAGTGTGTAAGCGATACGCAACTCTGCGCCGGAGTTTAGACCAGGTTAGTTTTGGTCTAATGGAAAATCTATTTTAGTTTCTAAAAATAGCAACGCTCCAGTGGTCCGCCTCAGAACGCCTTCCTTTTTAGACCAGAACGCCTATGGGCGCACAAATGAGCGCCAATGCATTGCTATTTAAACAGCGTAGCGCAACGCCTCAAAACGATTCTTGCGCCAAGCTGAAACTACCAAAAGACTATTGCGCCACGTCTTGCGTCGGGTGTATGATAGGGCCCTAAAACTTTTAAACAAATTTTCATCCATTTCTTTCCCATCATTATGAACATTCATTCATTCATACATTTTTTTTTTCGGCTTAAGCCTGGTTTATACTTCTGCATCGAGCGATTGCCAATGAGCCACGACACATACAACGCGCGTAGCTGTGCATTCATACTTCTGCATGCTGTTTCTGTTGCTCTGCAATAACACTTTTGAAATGCTAGGCAGTGAGGTGTTTATGTTCCTCTGTGTCGAGTTTCTTTACACAAACATAAGGTTTTGAAAGCAAAGGTTTGAAATACATATTTTGGTTGATTTCTTTTCCAATCACCATGTCTCTGTAATATCTCTAAAAAGGAATATGTATAATTTTTTAATTCAGTAAGAACATAAGTAAGGTTTGTAGCTGTAAAATACGTCGCTTCGAGAATGGCACGGTTCAGATTACAAACCCACTAGAGGGCACTGTCTACATTTTTTGCAAATCTGAAATACTCACTTACGGTACAGTTTGTTGTACATTTGAGATATATATACTTCTTGTAGACATTCAAGAGAAGGCAGCACTTGTACAAATAAGCAGCAAACCACTGAGCCAAACTCTTCCCTAAACTCCAAACAATGGGGTTTTCAAAAGCAAACATAACAGAAAAGTGCACTATACGATCAAAGTTAATTTTCTTTGAGACTAAAAGCCCAACAGCACTGTACAAAACGAGCTGCTGATTGAGTAAACTTATTATTCAATTACAAGTTGTAATGTGGAGTTTATTTGCTTTTATGAAAAGAACTACATGAAAATAATCCTTTATTTTTCAATATCATTAGTGTAAAAGGGAACAAAGGTTTTCCAGTATTGATCCTACTTAGAATTTACAGTCAAACACATGTTGAAGTATGTAGTATACGGAAAAATGTAGGCCGAGACATGTTTTGTCAATGAGCATGTGTTGCAATTTGTCAGGTAATAATTAGACTTTTATTTTAATGTTACTTAAAAATAATTAACATGCTAATAGAGGTTTTACACCAAGGAAACATGTGCTTTATTTCTGTAAACCACAATGCTACATCAATTAAATAAAAACTCACTAAACCGAATTTCCCTTTCTCTTTTCTATAGAGGAAGTTTCATGTTTATAATGATGATTGTGTCATCATTGAGGAACGCACCATGTGACTTTGCGCTTGCTTTATGGAGATAATGACAGTACATTAGTTTTATCTCCGTCGCTAATCTCTTCATGTACGCGCGGGGCCAAACTGGGACAAAAGTTTTAATGGGGTCGCTGGTAATCAAACCCATTAGACTCTCCTACATTCATTGAGTTCCCTGATTGACACAAAATGTTCATTTATTCCATATATAACGATCCCTTAATGCCCTTCAGAATGCTTATATTCAATTCTCATCAGCCCTCTGCAGACAAGGTCTTGAGCCTAATTAATCAAATTAAAGAATCCATTCTTCGGCCTCTTCATTAATCAAGCACTGTGTGATGTGAATGCAAATTGACCTTACTGGAAAAGCCTCCATCAACCACTGAATCGCAAAACAGACGATATGCACGATATACATACACTCATGCTTTTGCTTATACTAAGTACTGTGGCTGGGAATATGATTTGATTGTTTACTCATTTGTATGCAGTAACAAAAATCACACTGAACATTTGGTCAGAGCGAGAGTTAACGACTCAGGGATTCAAGTGATCCAGTTAGAGCAAGTCTGCAGTTAATGACTGAATCAACTAACATGTTTAGAGCGAGTCTACAGTTAGATTCTCTCACTGATTCAAGTGATCTGGTCAGAGGGAGCTAAGGGGTAATGACTTACTGATTCAAGTGAACTGGCTAGAGTAAGTCAACAATTATTGACTCACTGATTCAATTAATTAGTTCAAATCAAGTCTTTAACTACTCACTCTTTGAATCAAATGATGTTAAGAGTGATTCTACAGTTCCCCTTCGGGGGGAACTCCAGCACTATAAGTGGATTTGATGTTCTAAATCCCTGTATGGGAGGATTCGGTTCAGAAGCCACTCGTCTGAAAGAGTATTGAACGGGCCAATAGAGCTTTACCAATAGATTTAGAACATCAAATCCACTTATAGTGCTTCCGTTCCTCTCCTCGGGGAACGAAGGGTTACTTTAGTAACCTCGAACGTTAACGAGTCACAGATTCATGTGATCTAGTCAGTGTAATTCTACAGTAAGGAATAAAGTGATCCGATAAGAGTGATTCTACAGGTAATAAGTCACAGATTCAAGTGATCTAGTCAGAGTGATTCTAAAGTTATTGATTCAATTCAAGTGATCTAGTCAGAGTGATTCTACAGTTATTGATTCAATTCAAGTGATCTAGTCGGAGTAATTCTACAGTTACTGATTCAATTCAAGGGATCTAGTCAGAGTGATTCAAAAGTTAGCAAGTTACTGATTCATGTGATCTAGTCAGAGGGATTCTACAGTTAAGGATTCAAGTGACCTGGTAAGCGTGATTCTACAGTTAACGAGTCACAGATTCAAGCAATCTAGTCAGAGTTATTCTACAGTTAAGGATTCAAGGGATCTGTTAAGAGTGATTCTACAGTTAACAAGTCACAGATTCAAGTGATCTAAGCAGCGTGATTCTACAGTTAAAGATTTAAGTGATCTGATAAGAGTGATTCTACAGTTAACGAGTCACAGATTCCAGTGATCTAGTCAGAGTGATTCTACAGTTATTGATTCAAGTGATCTAGTCAGAGTGATTCTACAGTTATTAATTCAAGTGATCTAGTCAGAGTGATTTTACAATTAATGATTCAAGTGATCTGTTAAGTTTGATTCCACAGTTAACAAGTTACAGATTAATGTGATCTAGTCAGAGTGATTCTACAGTTAAGGATTCAAGTGATCTGGTAAGAGTGATTCTAGTTAACGAGTCACAGATTCAAATGATCTAGTCAGAGTGACTCTACAGTTAAGGATTCAACTGATCTAGTAAAAGTGATTCTACAGTTAACGAGTCACATATTCATGTGATCTAGTCAGAGTGACTCTACAGTTAACAAGTCACAGATTCAAGGGATCTAGTCAAGGTGATTCTACAGTTAATGATTCAAGTGATCTGGTTAGAGTGATTCTTCAGTTAACGAGTCACAGAATCAAGTTGATCTGGTCAGAGTGATTCTACAGTTAACGAGTAACAGATTTAAGTGATCGAGTCAGAGTGATTTTACAGTAAATGATACAAGTGATCTGGTCAGAGTAATTCTACAGTTAAAAACGAGTTACTGATTTAAGTGATCTGGACAGAGTGATTCTACAGTTAAAAACAAGTTACTGATTTAAGTGATCTGGTCAGAGTGATTCTACACTTGAAAACGAGTTACTGATTCAAGTGATCTGGTCAGAGTGGGTTTACAGTTAATGACTCATTGGTTTAAGTGATTCGTTCAGAATGCCTCTACATTAAATGATTAATTTATTGAAATCATCTGATCTGAGTGAATCAACAGTAAGCGGCTCACTAACTCAAATGATCAGAGAAAGACTTCAGTAAACACTGAATTTACCAAAGCAAAATCAGTCGATATGGGATAATCCTCACAGCTTGAGTTCCAATATATATATATATATATGTATTATTATTATTTTTAAGAAATGTTGCACTATTTAAAATCAAAATTATTGTTTGATTGTATTTTTTTGCCTATTAAAAAAATTAACTTTTCCCAAATATTTCAACTAAGCCAATTTTGAAATCTCACACTACTAAAAATGTATCAAACTGTAAGAAAAATGGAGGGGAAAACGTGTCTCAGCTACAATAGGGACATGTCATTTCCATTTCAAAATGACCAAACTCTTGAGTGGTCACGCTGGTAGTTTGGAAGCGGCCGCTGTCTCTCTAATCTACACCACACAGACTTTCTGACTTGTCTTGATCTTTAAGCAAGCCCATAGTGATGTCCCTTTGTAGCTGAGCCGGGTCTGGCTGAACGGGGTGTGAAATGTCTGGCCTCGTCCTCTATCCCTGTCATAACCGGTGTGTCCTGATTCCCTCCAGCGCTGTCAGCCATGAGTGGAGGAGCTGCTGAAGACTGGCGCTCTCCGAGAAGCGTATCCAGCCAAGAGACCATCTGTCATAGCGAATAACTGCGTGACAGCACAAATACAGTCCTACCTCACTGAAACCCTGACTAACACTGAGAACTGCACTCGCAACTGAAAGAAAGGAGTAGACCTCTGCAGATATTCAACAATACAATATAATCTGATAATAATGCGTGATAATTGTTATTGTGGGCGGGCACTTCAAAATATTGATTGTTTTTTGATTGATTAATTGATTGATTGATTATTTGTTACTTCAGAATTCTGATTGTTGATGCTCATCCCTGCTAAAAAATCCAGCTTAAACCAGCCTAGTCTGGTTGGCTGGCTTAAGCTGGTCGATCAGGCTGGTTTTAAAGGGGTTTTGGCCACTTCCAGGCTGGTTTCCAGCCATTTCCAGCCTGGTCTTTGCTGGTCAGGCTGGGAGATGACCAGCTAAAACCAGCTTGACCAGCCTAGCCAAGCTGGGAGTCCAACCAAAACCAGCTATGTCCAGCTTAAACCAGGCTGGTCAAAGCTGGATTTGGCTGGTCATTTTCCAGCCTGACCAGCTAAAACCAGCCTGGAAATGGCCAAAGCCCCTCTAAAACCAGACTGGTCAACCAGCTAAAACCAGCCAACCAGCCTAGGCTGGTTTAAGCTAGATTTTTCAGCAGGGAGCACATCACCAAATGCTCAAAGTCTTAATAAGCTATTTATTTTTAAGCACAACCATTTTTAAGTTAATATGGACTACAAAATACCTGAGATATTTATTGAAAATGTGCTTATTCGTTATAGGCCTGATGATTGTAAAAATGTTACCATAAACATTCATTTCTTGGTAAATAAACTAAAGTTTGAAGACCTAATAATTAGCCCTCCCATGAAATATTGTTTACATTTTAAAATATTTCACAGTATTTGATGTAAAATATAATTAATTTCACCGTATTTCATATTAAAAAAATTCTACTGTAGAAAATCTTATTTCTTTTAGTTTGCCAGTAATAAAAGAAGTTTTTAATTTAAAAAATTAGATTCTTTTATGGTCAATATTATATGACGCCTAATTTTTTTTTTTCAATTGACTTGCCAAATAACCTAAATTGCCTAGGTAACTTAGGTAACCAACAAAGGCTCATTCTGAAAATGTAGCCCTATATACATTTCTGGAGATCACGAATTATGTAGCCAGAGCTACGTATGGCTGCATTTCGTCTTTAAAATGAACGCTACAGTGCAGTATGACGCCGTTCCTGTACTCGCTTATCAGCTGACCACTTACCTCCGTATGGACAATTTTTCTGCTGTTACCAGTTTGTCTGGTAGTTCCTATGTCGTCGGATTTGACACACAGAGCGAAGTTGACTGCGACAATGGGGTTTGAATCTGCCGAAGAACAGTTCCAGAAAGCTGGCAAGACAAAAACAAAAGATAAAAAAATAAAATAAACAAGTAAATAACAGGGTGAAAATGTGGTAAAATCTGAAAAAGTGGTAAAAATCAGGTGAGGGCTTTTCTTTTTCTGGATTGCTTTTCTAAATACTGCAGTTGGGTTTAAAGAAGGAGGAGGGTCGGTCCGTCGGTCAATCAGTGCACGAATGGCACTCGCGAGAGAAAATTGAGATCTCAAAAAGCGTACACAACTGCCTCTGGTGGGTTTGCAAAAACAAAAACTGCCAAAAAATAGTTGAAAACATCTCTCCATTAAACAGCACATGGGAAATATTGGAAAAAATAATCATTTAATTTATGCTAACAGCTAGTAAAGTTCAGGTTTACTTCTTAAACTATTATTATTAACAGGCAACAACAAAGTGAGAAAAAATTGAAGATGTGAAAACATTTAAATACTTAATCATTTTTAAATAATTCCTATCTTTATTTAATGGTTCTTAATAAATAAGGTTGTGTGTAGTTTTAAGTAGCAGATTACAACTTACATTACATTACATTACATTTTTAAGTAATCAAACATTTCCATTAATTTACTCAGTTTACTGAATCAAGTAGCTTTGACAAAAGATACAACATTTGGATTGCTAGCATATATCTAGATGTTATTTTAGGCTTACCTATGCTAATGGGCTAAAACAGATGGAAAACAAAATGTCTTCTTTTTTTTCTTTTTCTTTTTTTTGTCAGTGAAATTAGACAGCAATGTTTAACTGTCAAGAGTAGCAATCCTATGGGTAATTTGTGACTACCAACAATAATCTTACCTTGTATAGCAATCGTTACTTTTTGTAAAGTTTGCATTCTGAAATTGACATGATATATTCACTGTAGGCCGTCGAGGCCAATATTTCGCTATTGAAAAAAAGCTTTTACTTTGAATTAAAAATGATTGTGAATAAGTTTGTAAGTATCATATGTATCTGTAGCGACATTAATGTTTTTAGATTAGGACATTATTCTTAAAAACCAAACAAATCAACCCAAACACTTTAAACACTTGTAGCCATAACGTTAGATATTCTTCTTGAAGTTACATAATTCAACCTGGCTCTGTGTATTAAAACTGTGCTAATACAAACGGTTATAAATGTGCTTTCTATTAAAAAAACTAGAGGGTTAAACTTTACAAAGTCCTTTTGGATAATCACTTACCAAGTGATAGTCACGGAGCAACTTCCTTTGAGATGAGTAGAAATGCTAATTGCTATTGCAAATGTTTGTCTCTGTATTCCCTCAAAGACTGTAACACACTGTGGTATTATGTTAAGCAAGAAAACAAAAATAAAATTGCTAAAAAAAAAACGCTTCAAAGAAAATAGTATTTATTTATTTGCATAGATCCGCCATGATCCGTGGGTAATTTCAGGTTTTGCTCATGAGTTGGGTAAAACAATGCTTATTAATAATTTAGATTAACAACTATATATATATATATATATATATATATATATATATATATATATATATATATATATATATATATATATATATATATATATATATATATATATATATATATATATTTTTTTTTATTTATTTATTTATTTTTTTTTTTTAAACATTTGGTCTATTTGTTGCGTTTAGGACACTTACATATAACCCTAATTTTTTTTCACAAAAAACAAAAACACCTATTATCCTGGCCAAATGTAAACGTATTAAGAAATAAAATGTTCTAAATGGCAATATTTTATTTTAATGAAATTTGAAAGAAATATTCTCATATCTTTGTAATAAAACATATAAATATATTTTATTCATACACTGTAAAAGATTGTATTCAAACCTACACATTATTTGTGTTTTCTCTGTTCATAATTGAGCACTACAGCCTGCGAACACATCAGGAAAACTACAACTCCCACAAACTCGACAGTTCTTCGGTGACGCCATGACGCACGGATGAGAACAGTCGCGTGATTCTGTTTATTTTAATCCATTGTGTTTTCAAGACCGAAACACATTTTAATCCTTTCTTTTGCCTTGCCAAAAGAAGCACGCGCTCCCCGTGCAGCTGCAAACCGCGCGTCAGATGATGGCGTTCTCGGAGTGGCGTCTGTCTTTAAAGCTGGTGGATCAACCTTCACTACCCAAGTCATTACTGCAGTTTCCAGAAGCTGAGCCTGGAGATGTTCCTCCCGGAGAGTATCGGGTCTCCACTCTCAAACAGCTGGTCTCTGCACAGATCCCTGATGCCATACCAGATCCCGAGCTTATAGGTAACATCACAGTAATATTAGATGACATTATTGCAGGGCTTATGGATCATTCATAATGTCTGGTGACACTACGTTATATTAAATAACTGTTCAGTTTCGCCTAATTACACTTTTATCTTAAAGAAGCATACATAATTCCGTTTACTGTTTGTGACGAATATTAATTTCATTGATAAAAGTCATCATTTATTGATTTTAAACAGCATCTTCTCATTCACTGGTGAATGTGAAAAATAGTATCAGGTTATTTGATCTATTTATTTTGAACAAAAAATCTAACAATTCTTTAAACAAAATACATTTCATTATTCATTCATGCATTTTCCTTGGCCTTAGTCACTTTTTTATTCATGGGTGGCCACAGCGGAATGAACCGCCAACTTATCCAGCTTATGTTTTACACAGCAGATGCCCTTTCAGTTGCAACCCAGTACTGGGAAACACATTTCATCATGATCAACAAAATATTTACTTATCTATATTGTTGTGTATAGATGCTATGCTAACCGGGGTTGTTCCAAATGCAGATTTATTAGGAGAATGGTCATCTTGTGAGCAGGGCCGGCGCATCCATAGAGGCGACCTAGGCGGCCGCCTAGGGCAGCAGAATAGAGGGCGGCGTCCCCGAAACTACCCTCGCCACCAGCACCCTCAGTTATATCCGCGTCTAGGGCTGCAGAATAGAGAGCGGCATCCCCAAAACTACCCTCGCCACCTGCGCCCTCAGTTATATCCGTGTCTAGGGCGGCAGAATAGAGAGAGCGGCGTCTGGACACTACCCGCACCACCCGCGCCCTCAGTTATATCCGCATCTAGGGCTGCAGAATAGAGAGCGGCATCCCCAAAACTACCCTCGCCACCCGCGCCCTCAGTTATATCCGCATCTAGGGCTGCAGAATAGAGAGCGGCATCCCCAAAACTACCCTCGCCACCCGCGCCCTCAGTTATATCCGTGTCTAGGGCGGCAGAATAGAGAGAGCGGCGTCTGGACACTACCCGCACCACCCGCGCCCTCAGTTATATCCGTGTCTAGGGCGGCAGAATAGAGAGAGCGGCGTCTGGACACTACCCGCACCACCCGCGCCCTCAGTTATATCCGCATCTAGGGCTGCAGAATAGAGAGCGGCATCCCCAAAACTACCCTCGCCACCCGCGCCCTCAGTTATATCCGCATCTAGGGCTGCAGAATAGAGAGCGGCATCCCCAAAACTACCCTCGCCACCCGCGCCCTCAGTTATATCCGTGTCTAGGGCGGCAGAATAGAGAGAGCGGCGTCTGGACACTACCCGCACCACCCGCGCCCTCAGTTATATCCGCATCTAGGGCTGCAGAATAGAGAGAGCGGCGTCTGGACACTACCCGCACCACCCGCGCCCTCAGTTATATCTGCATCTAGGGCTGCAGAATAGAGAGCGGCATCCCCAAAACTACCCTCGCCACCTGCGCCCTCAGTTATATCCGTGTCTAGGGCGGCAGAATAGAGAGAGCGGCGTCTGGACACTACCCGCACCACTCACGGCCTCAGTTATATCCACGTCTAGTGTGGCAGAATAGAAAGAGCGGCGTCCCCGACACTACCCTCAGCACCCGTGCCCTTTGTTATATCTGCGTCTAGGGCGGCAGAATAGAGAGGGCACCCACTCTTCCACCCCTGTTTATGGTTGAGGGCGGCATGACCGTCCTTTGCCTAGAGCGGCACTTCAGCTTGCTCCGGCCCTGCTTGTGAGCTGGCTGTGTGGTGGTGGAATGAGCAGCAAGCCCCGTTGCCAGCGGGTCTTGCTGTCCTTTGAGGGGTCTCCTCCACCTTGCCAACAGTGAAGGGGGGCCCACTTTATTGTAATGCCAGTTCAATGTATATTTCTAATGTCCAGTGGGGCTGGTGTAATGGCATGATTGAATAAAGGGGCTCAGAAAGTCCTCCACGAAAGAAAATCATCAGGCATAATTCATCCAAAGATGTTAAATGGGCTACCTGGATGGAGTCCTCCACATCTTCCTCTATAGACCGGGCCTCCTGACGCAGACACATGATCTTAAAACCCTCTGGATCCATGTTTTGGCTGAGTATTGTTTAGCTGTTGCTGTTCATACATAAGCGTTTCTCTTAGTTTCCTGTGTATTTGACCTTAGACTGTTTATCGTGTTTTGACCCTTTGCTGCCTGCCCTGAACCTTTTTGCCTGTTTTTGGATCTGCAGTGTCTCCTACACTGTTTATGCTGGTATTTGACCCCTGCCTGATTGACCATAACTGGTAATAAAGCTCCATTTGGAACTACCCCGGTCTGCACAGCATCCTTATGCAACACATATACACTTACAATAACAAAAGTGTTTAGCCGTTTCGAAATGCAAGCTAATGCATTTACTGTATCTCTTTTTATGAATAATGAAGAAAAATGCTTTGATATTTCATATCTAAGATTTCGGAAGGTAAACTATGTTTAAGGTCACATTTGAACATAAAGTTTCATTAGTTAATATAACTTTGTTTATTTACTAATAATGAACAAAACAGTCAGAATTATTAGCCCCTTCTGAATTATTAGCCCTTCTGTTTATTTTTTCCCCAATTTATATTTAACAAAGAAGATTTTTCAACACATTTCTAAACATAATAGTTTTAATAACTCATCTCTAAAAATTGATTTATTTTATCTTTGCCATGATGACAGCAAATAATATTTGACTAGATATTCTTCAAGACATTTCTGTACAGCTTAAAGTGACATTTAAAAGTTTAATTAGGTTAACTAGGCGGGTTATGGTAATTAGCCAAGTTATTGTATAATGATGTTTTTTTTAATATTTTATATTAATTTATATATATATATATATATATATATATATATATATATATATATATATATATATATATATATATATATATATATATATATATGAGCAATTCCGTGCAAATGTCAACCTTGCCATGAAAAAAAATTAAGTTTTTACCAAAATACAGAAACCATTTCTGGGTTGTTTGTGTAGGCAAGTATTTTACAGTACTTTAAAAATACTCAAAAAGCATCTGTTAATGTTTTCAAACTATTACTATTTGATTTACCAAAGTCACACAAATGGTAATTTCACATGCGTCACATCCATAACAGAGAGATGTCACATCCATAACAACACTTTTTCATCAGAAATGTGAAAATATTAAATAAAATAAAATCAATAATTTTTGTTTTATAGAGAGCCGACTCAAATCCTTTTGATTAGCATTATTTCTTTTGGGTTGTGCAGTTTAATTCACATAATTTCTACAAAGTGTGTTGTATACTGTAAACTCGCAGACTTTTTTTGTCACATCCATAACGCATGCTTATTTTCCACATTTAAAGTACAAAACACGTTTACAGATTGATATTTTTCTGCTCCCATAACTCTGTGGCTAGTTGCTCTAGAAAATATAATCAAATTTGTCAATATAATGTTAACATATACTTTCTCTGTCAATCTATGTGTTGAGTTTTTACTGCAAATGTCACATCCATAACGCTGGAATTGCTCATATATATATATATATATATATATATATATATATATATATATATATATATATATATATATATATATATATATATTTATATTATTTTATATATATTTTTTAAAAATAAAATTTTAACAGTACGAAGAAATATACATGCCAGGGGGTAAGCATAAATCAAATACAAATATACATATGTAATAATCAAATAAATACAATGTAGAGTTCACAAAGTTTTAAAGTGCATAGGGCTTTCTTATTTAGAGTCTCTGATACTACTAATATATAAGCATAATTCAGTCATCAACACCTTAAAGTTGGGTTTCTTATTGGTAAATTTACATTTATGAATGTAAAATTTTGTTAGCAAAATAATTTAATTAATTAATTAAAAACAATTTTCCTCTTGAGTAGGGTACTTTGTAATTTGTTATTATTAAATTTTTGCACCTCTGTCTATAAGTTGACTGAGTATGCGCAATGCCAAAATACGTGTAATGCAGTCTCCTCAAATTCATTACAAAAATACAATTTATATCAATCCCACTTTTACATTTTTGTAAATAATGTTTTGCTGGATAAAATCTGTGGAGAAGTTTATACGATATTTCTTTCATTTTATTTCTAACATTGTAATTCTGTGGTAACAGCCACACTTTTCCCCAGCAAATCAGTTGATCCTTTACTAAAGACATCCAATAAGATTGAATATAAGGTAAAGTAATAATTTCTCTTTGGAAAAGGGTACGGATAGCCTTATTATTACTCTTGGTATATATATTAAAACAGGTTTTGCCCACATATGATTTAGTGAAAACAAAAGACGATGCATCAAAAGCATGGACTTGATTAATACCTCTAAATAACATATGGACCCCTGGAGGAATTGAATTAATAACAGTTGAAAACTCTTGTTGGGTAATTCAGATTTTGTAATAAGAGAGGAATTCATTGTAAGAAAAGAGTATACCTTCTTTATTATATAACTGACTAACTACATTTATTTTGTTTTCAAATCAATTATTAAAAATAGAGATTTGCGCTTGTATAAAATGTGAATGATGGTTTGTTCTGTAGACTATCGAAAAAAAAATAGCTCAAAGGGGCTGATAATTTTGACCTTAAAATGAGTTTTAAAAAATTAAAAACTGCTTTTTATTCTTGCTGAAATAAAACAAATAAGACTTTTTCTAGAAGAAAAAATATTATCAGACATACTGTGAAAATTTCCTTTGCTGTGTTAAACATCATTTGGGAAATATTTAAAAAATAAAATCAAAGGGGGCGAGGCAGTGGCGCAGTAGGTAGTGCTGTCGCCTCACAGCAAGAAGGTCGCTGGGTCGCTGGTTCGAACCTCGGCTTAGTTGGCGTTTCTGTGTGGAGTTTGCATGTTCTCCCTGCTTTCGCGTGGGTTTCCTCCCACATGTGTGTGTGTGTGTGTGTGGAGAGATGGTTTGCGTCTGGAAGGGCACCCGCTGCATAAAAAACTTGCGGGATAAGTTGGCGGTTCATTCCGCTGTGGCGCCCCGGATTAATAAAGTGACTAAGCCGACAAGAAAATGAATGAATGAATAAAATCAAAGGGGGGGTAATAATTCTGACTTCAACTGTACATCTAAGTTAAAAGCAGGCTGACTTTTCTATTTCATGTTTCCAAGACAAGAAAAAAAAGCAGTCAGTCAGATGTAGCAGTGACCCCTGGAGGAATCTTGACAAGACTGCAAACAGTTTTCCCATTATCTTTATCCATTACAGAGTTAGTGTACTGTGGCAGAAAGTTGAAGGATGACTTGACTCTGGAATCCTACGGGATTCAGTCGGGATCCACTGTGCACATCCTGAGAAAGTCCTGGCCAGAGCCTGAGATCCATCCTGGTGAGTGGAAGCAATTTTTAGTTCTTCTGTGAGACCAAATAAACGTTGGTGATCAGATTGTGTACACTGCATGTTATTCCATACAACTGAAAGTGTTTACAGATAAAACCTGTCAAGCTCCATAAAGACTATGGGCTCTATTTTGACGGTCCATGCGCAGAGCGCAAAAGGGCGCAAACGCTTTCAGGGCGTGTCAGAACGCATTTTTGCTAATTTAAGGACGGGAAAATCCGCTTTGCACCATGGCGCATGGTCTAAAAGGGTTGAGTTTATTTTCTTAATGAGTTATAGGTGTGTTTTGAGAATAAACCCATTAGAGTCTCATCTCCCATTCCATTTAAGAGCCAGCTGCGTCGCGCCATAAGCGCATTTTGACGTAAAGTAAGTTCACTTTCGCTATTGCTCTCGTGGATAGGGAAACCTTACCGCACAGACATCAATTAGCCTAAAAATAATTAATTTTGTGTGTTAAGCGCAAAGATTTGTTTCAAAACTATTTCTAAATTCAGTTCTAATTTCTAGCAAACGAATAAATAAATAATAATAACCAAGTATGGTCAAAATACTGAGTTATTTCCAAATACACCTGCCATGCCCCATATGGTCTAAAATTTGACAGGTGGACAAATCTAAGCTTGTTTTTAATAAAACATATAAAAAACATACAATATAAATATGGATATAATAAATAATACTGCTAATAATAATAACATTATACAAAAGCAAACTGAATGAACTGAAAAAGCCTCCCGAGATGAAGAAAGTATAAGGCAGTGGTTTTTAAATCTTTATGTAGGCTAGAAACTAATATGTTTTGTAATATTTTAATAATTTATATTTATATCTTGTATATATCCTTATTATATATATATATACACATTTATATATATATATACATACATTTATATATACTTGCGCCACAATATACATACCAGGGCGGGCTTGCTCGAGGTACCACTGTAACGCTGTCGCTGACTTGGTTAACAAGCTACTGTATTGGGGTTTGTTTGCTGATGAATGGTTCCAGAAAGTGGGTAAGACAAAAACAGAAGCCAAAAATAAAATAAACAAGTTAATAACAGCAAGAGAATGTCTTGGATGTCTTTCGTGTTTCACTATCCACGAAAGTAAAGGAGTAAAATAAAGAGAAAGTAAAGAGGCCGAATGGAGGAGGCTCGTTCTTTATACTAGCACTGCAGATGGCCTGTTTAACTGTTTTCTCACTAGTGACGCATTCAGTTTTTCCACTTACAAAGTACGCCATGTAAATAGCAAATGTACCATGGCTCGACGCAACTGACTCTTAAAGGCAATGTGAGACGAGACTCTTATTGGTTGAATGCAGTTTATGCTCAAAACACACCTATAACTCATCATGAGAATAAGCACAACCCTGTTAGACCATGTGCCAGGGTGCAGAGGGGATTTTTTCCATCCTTAAAACAAAAGTGGATTTGGAAAAGCCCTTTTCTGCTTTTGCACACTGCACTTTAGACTTTGCATCTAGATCCTTAATATAGAGCCCAGTTCCAATTTGCATTTGTGCTCTAGATCTAGGCCTTCATAAAAATGTAAAACATTCCAGATTTAAACTAGATTTACTACTCCTTTTTTTTTTTTTTTTTGGGGAAAAATTATCTAAAATAAGTTTATTTTTTTTGTATTCACTTTTCCCATTATTTTTCAATGTGGGGTCAATCTGACCCAGACGAACCTGAACAGTGATTTTTACACAGCTTTAGAATATTCAAATCAAGTCAGTATTTTGTGTGTATTAAAATCGATTATTTAGGAAAATTGACAGAATTTCATGCCCCTGAGATAAAGGGAACATTAAAAAATGTGATTTTTCCATCTGTGTCATTCTGATCCCATAAGCCGATTTAAGCATAATTCATAAATGATATAAATCATCATATACGGTGGGTTATGTTTTGCTCTGTTGTTGTACAGAGCCGGTGGACAAGGTTGCAGCTGCGAGAGAATTTCGTGTCCTGCAAGCAGCTCTTCACACCAGCACTGCGTACAGAGAGTCGGTAGGCTGACTGTGAGCAGCATACAGATGCAGAGCTGCTTCTGGATCCTTCAGGAATTATTCAACTCGCTGTTCATCTGTTCCAGGTTTTCAAGATGCTCAATAACAAAGAGTCCCTCGATCAGATCATTGTGGCGACTCCTGGGCTGAGCAGCGACCCTGTGGCTTTAGGTACGACCATCGCAATAAAAAAAGCTGATTTATTTGTGATGTGAGGTGTGTTGCTCATACGTTGTTTATCGATTTCAGGGGTTCTTCAAGACAAAGACCTCTTCCTCCAGTTCACTGACCCAAACATGCTGGACACGTGAGTAAACATCATTACAGCTGACACCAATCTCTGCTTTTGATTCAAGATTATTAGTCGAAATAGGAAATGCTGTTTTTATCAATAAAAGTGTTCATAACAATTTTGAAAAAAGAAAAAAATAATTAATATTTAGAAAATAATATCGGTAATTGTTGATAATTATAAAAATAATGCTATTCATTTAACAATTCCTAAAATGTAAATATCATCATTATTTATGATAGTAGGACTATTAGTAGTAGTAATAATGAAAGGAAAACACAACATTAATAACTCTATAAATTTGTGTGTCATTAATAATAATTTTTGATGTCAGTAATGAATAGAAATAAAAGAAATAAAGCTGTTAAATTAGTAAGTAATATATATAATAACCAGGGCTTTACATTAACTTTTTTGATCACCAGCCACTGTGGCTAGTAGATTTCCAACATCACTAGCCACAATTTTATTGTTTGGAAAATATATTTTATATAAATAAATGTGACTTTGACATGCTAAAATGACTTGATTTAGACACTGTGTTGCCCACATGCCTCCTCATTCATTTCACTTTTTGTGTGTGTTGTGTATTAGCTTGCTCACTGCGCATGAGGAAATGGGTTGTGTCGCATTGCAATTGGTTTTTATTTCACATGACTTTTTAGGGCTCAGAATAAAGCAGAATAATGCACTTTATATTCAACAAAACTTTTCTTTCTTTTAAAAAATAACATTTAAAAAGATCTATGTTCATGCATCAAAAATATGCACAGTAATCTGTCCTGGCTAAAGGTCCCAGATCAGCAGTTACTACACATAAATGGGGAGTTAATCTCCTATTAAAGCAATGTTATTGTAAAGGATGATAATTAAACTATATTAACAAAAATAACTGTAAGCAAAAGAAAGCAGGTAAAAACCATGTGTGATAATGAAAGGATGATCACCTGCCCGAGAATAATTAAAAAGAAAGCAGTGACTGCTGCTGTTGCTTACAAATATATACATTTTTCAATCTTGAGCTCTTAAAAGCAGCAGGTCTGTGGGTACACAAGCATCGTTTTTTGTCTAGACTTTCAAAGAGAACCGATTGAAAGTGAACAGAAAAAAAAAGCGCAAGTAAACGGGAGCGCGCACGCTTTTTAACAGTTGTGCACATCACATCACCTGTGCGCGCGAGTCATCATCCTCTCATCCGGAATTCACCTGCTTTTTCTCGCGCGAACACAGTAATTGTTTTCAGTCGTGCTGCCTCTCGATTCTAAGATCACATTTGCACGCATATTGGGCCATCCTTATTGTTGAACGCTGCTTTAAGAAAACTACAATGCAAACATTATTTCCAACCTGCCAAAGTGGCTAGTGGGAGCGGTTGTTAATGTAAAGCCCTGATAATAACAATGATTATTATTTGGTTTTAAACTACATCAACAATAATATGTCAATTATATTAATTTAGCCATAATTTAATCAGTAATATCAGGGGTGGCCAACCCTGTTCCTGGAGAGCCACCTTCCTGCAGATTTCAGTTGCTACCGATATCAAACACACCTGAACCAATTAACTAGGACCTGAACACCACGTGATAATTACAGGCAGGTGTGTTTGATTTGGGTTGCAACTGAAATCTGCAGGAAGGTAGATCTCCAGGAACAGGGTTGGCCACCCCTGAGTAATACTATATTTAAAATAATCAGATTTATTAATGAACAGTAAGTACCAAAACGACAATATTATCATGGCTTTGCCACTTCAGCCGTGTTGACTCTTGGTTTTGTGGCATTTGTGTATTGGCTTTGGGTCTGCTGTCTTGGTTTTGTGTTATTGTCTCTTATGTTGACTGTACAGGGTGTTTGGATCCCAGCACTGAGTCACCTTTTTTCCAGTTTTTATCCAGTGCCGGGGTTCAAAAATTCATGTTCTGTTTTGTTTTTTGACAAACTCTTATTATATTATTGTTATACTAATAATGAGAAAATAGCAAGAACAAATGATTAATGCTATTATGAATAATAAAGTAATAACATTAATACTATGTTCATTTGTAATAAAATAATAATAATAATAATAATAATAATAATAATAATTGTAATAATAATAATAATAATAATAATAATAATAACAACAACAACAACAACAACAACAACAACAACAACAACAACAACTATAATAATAATAACAATAATAATAATAATAATAATAATAATAATAATAATAATAATAAATAATAAAATGATATTTACCAGTAAGGATGGCCAATATACCAGTGAAAATTCTAAAGGTGTAGAACTCTAATCCCTGCTCCGGAAAGCTTATTTCTAACCTGCTTGTGTATTTTATATGAGACTGAAAGAATAATAATAAATGTTTTATTGGAAGAAGTGTTCATAATAAATACCAGAAAAGAAAGAAAAATCCTAATTAATATTCATAAAATAATTTATACTTCTTTTAAATCAATACTTTTCTCTGACGATACAGGACTTTTTTGTCTCTTGGTTGAAATGAATTTTCACCAAAACTACTGTTATTGCGACAAAAACCAGATAATATTGTGGTATAATTTAAAACCATATCGCCCATCAATATCCCTATCCCTTCTCAAATTCAAGTTTTATTTGTCACATACACAGTATGAAATGCTCACACAAACACTCATGACTTTAAAATAATAACAGAAAAAATCTAAATTATGGAGAAATAGAAGTTATGCTATAGAAATTAAAAGCAAATTTATGTTTTATATTGTCTATAATACGTATAGGTTAACAATAAGGCTGTGATTTAGCTGCCTCTAGCAAAGACATATGAATCCAGTGCTGTATTCTTAACTGTGTGAGCAGATTGGCCAATTCCCACCCGGCTCTAGTAAACGCCATCATCCTGGTGCTGCACTCAGTGGCTGGCAGTGTCCCGCCGCAGCAGAGCACCAGCTCCTCCAGAAATGTGTCCTCCGGCTCCTACAGCGACATGCCAGGTGCGTTCATTTAGACACATTTTAAAGGAAACATTGCCCACAGTTTGTGTGCGGGTTCAGAGGCTGAACTAAAACAAAACAAAACAAAAGCAGCCGGTTGCTAATTGGGAGTTTTAAGCAGAAAACAGCTGATTTGGATTATTGGGGCTAGAGTTGAGTCAATGGACTTCACGGTGCTGAGCCGGTATCGCAATCCTCCGCCCCGCCCCCATCGCAGCAGCAACACGCTCGCAAAAAATACACACTTACACCCCATTTACACTAATAGGCCTTAGTTTTATAATGGCATTTTAAATCGAAAATGATCCACATCCACATTAGCGTTTCATCTAGCATTTCTGAAAAGAGCTCCTTCCACACTATACTGCTGAAAACGCACATCACGTGACCACACACACACACACACACATACAGGCATGCGCTGCAGCACGCATGTCTGAGCTTCAGGCAGTCAGCACCCGGTGCTTTAAGCACAAAACCCCAGAGAGCAGCGCACGTCGGACTGTTTATCAAGGATGTACTGCTGGATTGCGTCTCACTATAATTGTTAAACGAGTTAGGCCCTTTGAATCTATCTGGTAACATGTCTCAGCGGGTCAGTACACTGCTTCAATCTTTCGCTTTCACACTTGTACTTAGTAATTTTAGTGAAAACTTCAGATACTGTTGGTTGGTTCCTGTAGGTTGTGCATCTTTTTCACCAACCAAGTTTGTCGACGCCATTATAACGACACAGCTCACTCTGTCTATTCATGCCAGAGTCCCGTGTAAAAAAGTGATTGACAGGTGGTCATTTGTGTGTAACTTATCTTTATTTATTTCTGAATTGTTTATGGGTAACGCAAAGACGATGCAGATCAGGTAGGTGAAAACGGTAGGCTACAAATGATTAATTCCTTATAAATAAATAAATAATTAATTCACTGCCACCTACGATGATGATGCCATCGTCCATCGCGATGTTTTACATTAGACATCGTATGATGCCAAATTGGTCAACATCGCCCAACCCTAATTGGGGCAGTCTCTTATTTTGACTCATTGGGCCTGTTTACGCCTGATTACTTCACGCGTTTTTTTCTGATTGTACAGCTACAGTTGTAAATGCCCTCCTAAATGCATTCGAGATGGATACAAATGCGATTGCTTCAACCAAAACTAATAACAAAATTTGTTATGAATAATAAAACTGCGTTGGTGCAGTGGGTAGCGCTGACGCCTCACAGCAAAAAGGTTGCTGGTTCAAGCTCCTGTAATGGCATTTCTGTGTGGAGTTTGCATGTTCTCCGCGCATGGGTTTTCTCTGGGTGCTCCGGTTTCCTCCACAAGTCCAAAGACATGCGCTATAGGTAGGGCCAGATAAAATCTGCGGACGTTTTTTGCTATTTCTTCAGAGAATTTTGGTAAAAGTCTGTGGATTTCTGCAGGATTATTTTGGGAGTATCATAACTAAAACCTTAATATATGAAATGAAAAATAAAATCTTTTTAACTTTTATTTAATGTTTAAAATGCAAATCCAATTAGATTCACTTCATTTGGTAAATAAAGCAAGTTTGTCCTATAATATATTTATATATAATAATGTATAAAATATTACTGCTCAAACTGCAATGTACATAAATCAGATGAACATTTTCACATTAGTCAATAATATTACTGAAATTAAGTAAAAAAAATGAATTAATATTGATTCACACACATTTACTCAAGTAAATGAACAGAATTAATGATGAAAGCTGCGGAAAATCTGCGGAATTCTGCCCGCACAGATTCTGGCTGGGCCTATAGTCCGTAGTGTATGAGTGTGAATGAGAGTGTATGGGTGTTGTGGCAACCCCTGATTAATAAAGGGACTAAGCTGAAAAGAAAATGAATAAATGAAAATAAACATGAGAGTGCACGTTTTGTGGGCTATAATGATTGGCAGATGACAGCACAAATGCTTAAGCAACAGAATGGAGCCGCTGACAGCTTGAGATGTTTGTTTTATTTACATCTTTTCATTTAGTTTTATTTTTGAAATGATGAAATTACATTTTTAATTAATATCAGATGGGAGCATTATTAGCAGACGCAGCACACACCTGTAGCACATCTCCGTGAATAACAATCATTTACCGTACGTTCACACCGAAAGCGGCGAGAGTGTCAAAAAAGTCGGAAGTCATTCATTTTCAATTAGAGCCGGCGGCGATAGGCAGCGATAAGCGGCGAGGAGCAGCACGGCGCGTCTTCGCCGGCGTGAGCGTCGAGGAGAGTTGAAATGAAGTCAACTTTATGGTAATAAGTAGGGATGTAACGGTATCAGAATTTCACGGTACGGTAATACCTCGGTATGAATGTCACGGTACGGTATTTATTGAATCATTTACAGGAAAAAACAAAACTTATGAAAATACTCTAAAAAAGTGCCAAAAGTGTCAATGACATACAAATTAGTCATCTATCTGTAAGCTTTGAAACGGGAACTTCAATTTTAATAACAAAAAAATATTAAACCATGTAAAAAAAATTAAGTTTCAATTCAGTATTGTTGAAAACTCATCACATTCAACATTTAATCACTCACTCACTTAGATAGAGATGGGTTTAAAGGAAAATTATCATATGAATATAATCTGGTAAAAGCTGGTATCTCTGGGTATTTACAATGTCCCCTGCAACAGAAAAAAAAAACTCTCATTTGGGACTGAGGTTTCTGGGACAAGAGATATGACTTGGCCCAGGTTGACAGCAGTGGGTAACGTTGTGCATTGTCTTTCCCCCACTTGAGAGGACAAACCATGAGTAAGATAGAGATCTCATGTCTGCATCAATCTGAACAGTGTGCTGACAACACCGCTATTCAGTACGCGCGCGACAACACAGCTGATAAGAACTCGCGCGACAACACAGCTGATAAGAACTTGCGCGACAAAACAGCTGATAAGAACTCGCGCAACAAAACAGCTGATAAGAACTCGCGCGACAACACAGCTGATAAGAACTTGCGCGACAAAACAGCTGATAAGAACTCGCGCGACAAAACAGCTGATAAGAACTCGCGCGACAACACAGCTGATAAGAACTCGTGCGACAGCTGATAAGAACTCGTGCGACAGCTGATAAGAACTCGTGCGACAACACAGCTGATAAGAACTCGCGCGACAACACCGCTATTCAGTACGCGCGCGACAACACAGCTGATAAGAACTCGCGCGACAACACCGCTATTCAGTACGCGCGCGGCGACAACACCCGCTTTAGGGTTTTCCAACTCTTTTTCATCCCCGCTTCTAGCAGCACACTCCATTTCCGCATTACTGGATCTGTAGCGACAACAGACCGCAAGGGATGATGGTCAAGCCTGGGCTGATGGGAATTGTAGTTTCCGGTACCTCCCGTTCGCTTCATTCGCCTGAGCAAATTTTCTCAGAAGACCTATAGTTTTACCGAGTCATGCAACTTCGGTAATATCGAAAAAATTTTATATTGCGGTATGACGGTATTTACAATACCGTTACATCCCTAGTAATGAGCTATGACGCGGTTCGGCGGCAAGCAATCAGAATGAAGACGTCCACCGCTTGATAGCAGTTCAGAGAACACAGACCAGTGAACTTTGGTTGCGACCACAGTGCTTCCCAAGGGTTTGATGATTGTGGTCGCCGGATTTCCAATTATTTACAATATTTTCCTACAGGAACATACGTTAAATAAGTTACTGGCGACTTACTGATGTTCATTAATGTTATATAAATTTATCTTAAAAAAGTGGAAATCTCACGCGATGTGACAGTACAAAACAGTACTGCTGCTTCAGAATATTTCAGACATATGGACACATATTGGATAAATAGAGCAAAGCCACACCACATGCAACTTGATCTTCCATTGTTGTATGAATTTGATAAGAAGTGCGCAACATTTTCACGCTAGAAACATGTCTTATGCAGGAATGTAACTGATATGCTGCAACGGCTCCTTTAAATACAAGATCAATGTAGCGAGTTTTGATGCTCTTGCGGCCGGAGCTTAACCGTACGTTCACACCGAAAGCGGCGAGAGCGTCAAAGTAGCCGGAAGTCATTCATTTTCAATGAGAGCCGGCGGCGATAAGCGGCGAGAAGCAGCGCGGCGCGTCTTCGCCGGCGTGAGCGTCGAGGAGAGTTGAAATAAAGTCAACTTTATGGTAATGAGCTATGACGCGGTTCGGCGGCAAGCAATCAGAATGAAGACGTCCACTGCTTGGTAGCAGTTCAGAGAACACAGACCTGTGAACTTTGGTTCCGACCACAGTTGTTCCCAAGGGTTTGATTATTGCGGTCGCCGGATTTCCAAATATTTCTAATTTTTTCCTACAGGAACATACATTAAATAAGTTACTGGCGACTTACTGATGTTCATTAATGTTATATAAATTTATCTTAAAAAAGTGGAAATCTCACGCGATGTGACAGTACAAAACAGTACTGCTGCTTCAGGATATTTCAGACATATGGACACATATTGGATAAATAGAGCAAAGCCACACCACACGCAACTTGATCTTCCATTGTTGTATGAATTTGATAAGAAGTGCGCAACATTTTCACGCTAGAAACATGTCTTATGCAGGAATGTAACTGATATGCTGCAACGGCTCCTTTAAATACGAGATCAATGTAGTGAGTTTTGACGCTCTCGCGGCCGGAGCTTAAGGCCGACAGCGTTGTCGCCAGAGTGACCTTGGACGCTCTCGCCGCTTTCGGTGTGAACGTACGGTTACAAAGGCACGTTGTTGTTGTTTTGGGAGAGTATGATACACACAAATGAATGCAAACCCTTTACAGTTTTGAATGATGTCCTACACGTATCTCTGTGACAAAAATAGATGTTTCGTTTAGTCTATAATGAAAGTAATCCCGAAGCCCACTTTGATTTCCAGCCTGCATATAATATGATAATATATGAGATATAAAGCTTACGCTTCTGTAAATAATAAAATTAATTAAAATGAATGCTGTGAATCTGATGCTTTAGTCCACGTAACCTAGTTAAATTTGCATATAAATCAGGATTTTAAGATCAGAATCATATCCGTTTAGCGGAGATGCATTTATTTAGCCAAATGTAAATGCAACTGTTTTCATAAATCTGAGATCTATCTATCTGACCTGATGTAAACAGACCCAAAGTAGTCTATAATGCATAACCTTTTTGTTAATCTGCAGGAGGTTTCCTCTTTGAAGGCATGTCCGACGATGAGGAAGATTTCCAGTCGGTCTGTGATGATTTACCGCTCTTTTTATAAAGGTTTAGTGCATTTACAGTGTTGGATGTTGAGCCTGTTTGATCGTCTGTAGGGGAATCGTGGCGGACCCTCGACTCTGGCCAGTGGTTTAGCTGGCATGAGGCCGGCGTCTCTGGGTTATAATGGAGCTGTGGGGCCCAGACCCATAACTCAGAGTGAACTGGCCACCGCTCTGGCCCTAGCAAGCACCCCAGAGAGCAGCGCTGTCACACCAACTACTGGAAACCAGGTACAGCTCACTTACACAAGAGAGCAGCCACCATACCAAATGCCTTAATTTTACATGTGTCAAATTAAACTACAAAATACAACAGCCATAAATGTATTAAAATAAAA